>NC_136654.1:1393953-1539062 GCF_949748355.1 Melanostigma gelatinosum
GATTAATCTGAAGGATTATCGTCTTGATTCATCAGTTAGTCTGTGAAGAAGCAGCACGAGGGTGAACTCGCTCTTCAGCAACACATCACATGTGGTAATATCGTCACAGGAAGACTTTCGCTAACCGCTTCTCCTTTGACGCAATAATTATTAAGATGTGAAGGAGAATTCATAAGAACTACGGAAAACACTTTATATATAAAACAAAGAACACTGACAAACTCCTTGCTGCACCATTCGATGAAGGATTCCTGATCAAGAGCCACCGCTCTGAGTAAACAGTGACGGTGGATGTTGTTGGCGGCTGATTGGAGCGTCGTAGAGCGAAGGAGTCGCAGAGCGATGGAGTCGCAGAGCGAAGGAGTCGCAGAGCGATGGAGTCGCAGAGCGATGGAGTCGCAGAGCGAAGGAGTCGCAGAGCGATGGAGTCGCAGAGCGAAGGAGTCGCAGAGCGAAGGAGTCGCAGAGCGATGGAGTCGCAGAGCGATGGAGTCGCAGAGCGAAGGAGTCGCAGAGCGAAGGAGTCGCAGAGCGAAGGAGTCGCAGAGCGATGGAGTCGCAGAGCGATGGAGTCGCAGAGCGAAGGAGTCGCAGAGCGAAGGAGTCGCAGAGCGAAGGAGTCGCAGAGCGATGGAGTCGCAGAGCGAAGGAGTCGCAGAGCGAAGGAGTCGCAGAGCGAAGGAGTCGCAGAGCGAAGGAGTCGCAGAGCGAAGGAGTCGCAGAGCGATGGAGTCGCAGAGCGAAGGAGTCGCAGAGCGAAGGAGTCGCAGAGCGAAGGAGTCGCAGAGCGATGGAGTCGCAGAGCGAAGGAGTCGCAGAGCGAAGGAGTCGCAGAGCGATGGAGTCGCAGAGCGATGGAGTCGCAGAGCGATGGAGTCGCAGAGCGAAGGAGTCGCAGAGCGATGGAGTCGCAGAGCGATGGAGTCGCAGAGCGAAGGAGTCGCAGAGCGATGGAGTCGCAGAGCGAAGGAGTCGCAGAGCGAAGGAGTCGCAGAGCGATGGAGTCGCAGAGCGATGGAGTCGCAGAGCGAAGGAGTCGCAGAGCGAAGGAGTCGCAGAGCGATGGAGTCGCAGAGCGATGGAGTCGCAGAGCGAAGGAGTCGCAGAGCGAAGGAGTCGCAGAGCGAAGGAGTCGCAGAGCGATGGAGTCGCAGAGCGAAGGAGTCGCAGAGCGATGGAGTCGCAGAGCGATGGAGTCGCAGAGCGAAGGAGTCGCAGAGCGATGGAGTCGCAGAGCGATGGAGTCGCAGAGCGAAGGAGTCGCAGAGCGATGGAGTCGCAGAGCGAAGGAGTCGCAGAGCGATGGAGTCGCAGAGCGATGGAGTCGCAGAGCGAAGGAGTCGCAGAGCGAAGGAGTCGTTTTCACGTCTCGATGACGATGCACAGCACGAGGACTGAGCTTGCTGGTTTTCTGACGATTCAATAAATAAGTAGTCTGTATGAAAGGACCACGTGGTTTAAACATACTGTATATTTGCATTTAGGGCAAAACAAAATGATAGACTCCATTTTATAATTGAACACTGCAGCAATAGGTTATTCTTTGGAGTTGGTCAGTCGTCACTTGTCAAGCAGAAATGCTACATTGGGAGAATTTTAAACTTCTCTCTGTTTTATCATTGAAAATTAAAATAAACAATAAAATGAAGCACCTTTATTTATTTTCTTTTTTTTTTTTTACTAATTTTAGATATTTGATGGACTCTATAAAGATTACTGGAGGAATTGAAAGTGTAGTTTCCTCATTGAAGACAATAAGTAGTAACCTGTTGTCTGATACAGTATGAAACACAAAGAGGAAATTGATCCCGATCAGGTTTAAATGGAGATGTTCGGTGAAGCTCAGCGCTTTTAGATGCAGAGGTGAACTGCTCTGCTGTTCCAGCCTCATTGATGAGAGCCTGTGTGTGCGACTGTGTTTGTGTTGTGACTCGAGGATGTTCACGCCTCCTTTCATTCGCTCGAGGTTGACAGGAACTCGCTTCAATCACTCAAATGAATGTGAGCAGAGGCGGAGTCGAATGAGAACAAGTCAGTTTGTATCCTTCAACCAAATTAGTTTTTGTACAATCAGAGGCTCTTATTCTGCAGACACACACACACACACACACACACACACACACACACACACACACACAGGTAGAGCATAGCAATCAGCAGCCTCACTTATGAACGATTCTGTTCTGAACACTCTGCTCCACAGAAACAGACCAAAAGACAAATGGACCACGCCGGTCCTGTTCATCGGCTCGGATCAGACGAGTGTCGGGGAGTTGTTGCGAACGGGACCTTTTGAGGCGATCGGGGAGAAAAGCTTTTAGAGGCGCTTCAATTGCTGTAAATGGCACAAATCCAATTCATAGCCACATCTTTGTGGTCTCCACTTCTTCAGCCTGCCAACTGCTCACCATTTATTCTGAAACATACATCGACTGTACCTACTTTGAAAATGATGCAGCTTCTCAATCAAATCCCATCTCTGACCAAGTTACGGACAGAAAGCTAACCTCCAGCTACATCTACTGCAGACGTCCTGTAAGCCAGCATCCTCTGGGTTTACCTGCTCAATACGCTCCATGCTCGTGTCCTCCAGCACCCGGACCCGGTAGTTTCTCGATAGCCGGAGAAAGGGAAGTCCACTGGGCTTTCAAACAAACCGTGTCGTGCTTTTCTGTCCGTACAATGAGAGTGTGCCTCTGTACGCGCAGCCAGGAGCCCACTGAGAGACGTGAAATGGATAACCTGGGGCCTGGGAAAGCAGCCAGCACTGCCAGTAATAAAGACCCCCCCCCCCTCCACCATCACTGATACGAAGCCCTGCCTTAACTGGGCAGTGATGTCATTCCTAGACCCGCCCCCAAACACAGTGGCCGAAGAAGATCCAAGCTACAGGACAAGCACCTTCCTTCCCTTCCTTCTTTGTGTTCTTTGATTCGTTTTCTTGCTTTGACATTCCCATTTCTTCTCTGCCTCCATCTTTTCATTTTCTTTCCCTCGCATCCACCTCCCTTCATTAAACTCATCCGTGCAGCTGACGCTCCCTCAGACAAACAAACAGAATCCGCTCGGATACGACCAGCAGCTCCAGCTCTGTCCGGCGAACATATGAACTTAACAAGGAAGACAATCTACTGGCTGAAGGAAAACTGCATGTCTAGTAAGACCTTCATGGAAAGAAAAATGATAATGAGTGAGTTTGCAAACTGAAGATCAAAATAGTCGAGCAATTAGTTTACCCATTAACCGTTTACTCTGTAAAGAAATGGTGGGAAATGCCATCACAGGTTTTTGACGTTTTTGATTTGTCTGATATTCAGACGACCAGATATCAAATTACATTTGAAGTATTCAAAGACCAAGAAAATCAGCAAATGTACCGACATTTACCAACAAGACGATGAAGACAAACACTTATTAGAACATACAACAAACCAGAAATGAACCATCAAACCAAATGAAATCCCATGACTGCATGCCTCCTCGTGGATGTCTTCTTCTAAAGACCACCGTCTGTCAAACATCACAAAGTATCCAAAGACACCATGTGTGACTTCAGACTGTCGGTCAGTGTTGAATAAGAAGATCGTGAAGCTGTTTTAAGTGTGAAAACAACACGTGGCTTAAAGGAAAAGTCTTTCCGTGATTGAGACCAACAAGCTCACACACATCAACACTCTGAAGAAGATCTCCACAGGTTAGCTTCAACAGCTGATCCAAGGATGGCTTCTGCCTAACTCAGAGACAAGCCTTTGAAATGATTCACACTGGATGCGTAATATGTCCAATATATGACATGTAATATTTGGAAAGCTCGTCATAATACAGGATGTGTGGCCAGACTCCATGTTTCTACAATGGAGGTCGCAATCTGGGACTAAAAGTATCGGATGATGATTTCAGCACTATGGTCAGCTCCATGACAAAGACTGACAGATGTTTGCTTTAAAGAAAGAAGTGCATTGAGTGTGTAAAGAGGAGTCTTTCGTCCTGAAGGCCTTCACAGGCTGGATGTAGTCTCAGACTGTGTCTGTAATGGCTGCTGGTTTTTGAACTGCATGTATGAAATCAACGTGCGCTCAACTGCTGCCATCTTAGATCACCATCGTAAAACACATTTTATCTCAATCTGGTGAAATAAATCCAAGAAGCACAGCTGGCAGCTGTAGGTCTATTAGAACACACACAATAAGTAACACACACACACTCAGTCAGAATTACCAGTTGAGTTAAGAATAGAACATTTCAGTGAGCCGTCACATGCACATGTTGTAAACGTGTGAGGCAGAGTGCAACAAACAAACAAAAAGAAAGAGACGAAGGAGAGAATGAAAAGCTTCATCTGGTAGAAAACCAACTGCTGCCGCGACTCAAACGCTGGAAAGGATTCATGCCGCTGAATGGATGTGTTTGCAGGCATTATGAACCCACGGTGGCCGAGACAGGAAAGGCAGCAGAGACCCACTGAAGCGTAGGATTACAACAAACAGCAGGATTAAGCCGGCTTCTGTTTGATGTCCTCACCACGATGCAACTCTAGGAGATGCTTCGGCTCTGTGGGGTAAACCCATTTTTTGGAGACGGGAAAGCCGGAGCCTGCTGCACCTTTTGGTTGCCTAGGAACCATCTGAATGACAGTAGCTGCTTATGCTGCATAATGATAAAATAGACGGGCGCTTTGCAGGGATTTCTGATTTATTTCCAAGATGGGTGTGAGAAAATGAGGCACTCTGCCTCCATTCATCATCTCCCACAATCCTGTTCTTTCCCAGCACTAATTGGATAACACGAGCTGCTCCAATTAGAGGAAGCCTTTCTGCTCCCACGATTCACCTTTCACCTTCACGTCTGCCTTTCACCTGAATATGCTTTGCAGCTTTACACCCATCTGACCTGAAAAACGAATCTCAGAGCATCTTAAAAAAGACCGTTGATCACACATGATGTTTCCCCAGCTCGCTTTTCTTTTCATGAAAAACATCAATACGGACGCACACGCAAGGACGCACAGCGCTGACAATTGCGGATGAGGACAACTGCGCCGTTTAAATCCTGAACTGATGCGTCGGCGTTTATCGGTAACCGATAGTGTCCATGCAGAAAGAACGAGTGTTAACAGAGAACAGCACATTAACAGCATTATTCTGGGATGTTAGCAGCGGAATGTCGGCTCACCTGAGCTGAATTGGGAGCTGAGCGCAAAGCCGGGGCTGAAAACCACGGAAGACATCGTCACCAGGAGCACCAAGGTCTTCATATCGGTGTTTCAACAAATTCTATTTAAAAAGTAAAACAGCAGGGCGCTGGTGGCAAAGAGCTAGGCAACACTATTTCTTGAACACAGCTTCATTTCCCCTCGTGATCTCTCTGCGCGCCCCTCCATCTCACACCGGCGTGACTGAGACAGACGCGGACACAAACGCGCTCCTCCTCCGGTGAGAAGTCACCGCAGGCCGAGGCCGGTGGATTTATGTCTTCCTCCTGAACTCTTCAGTCGAGACTGTGGCTGCAGAGGAGCAGGAGGAGGAGGAGGAGCAGGAGCAGGAGGAGGAGGAGGAGGAGCAGGAGGAGGAAGTCCTGTTCAGCAGTCAAGTTGATCCAGAATTTGATTTCCCTCTCTGGCTGCAGCTAGTAGCGCACAGTTTCTTCACGCGACACCTGGATGCAGTCGCAATCATCTGGACGCTCTGACCGAACCAGAGCAGTCACGTGACACCTCCGCAAATAAATGTAAAACAAATTAAACAGACTCAGTTTAGAGTCAGAGCCAACGGGAGCTGTCCGCGGTGCTGACAGGCAGGAGCGCCATCTTGCTCGCCAATGCGCCCAAATAGAATTTATGTAGCGCGTTTTTGCGCTCTCTGTCTGCAGGATGGAGGGGGGGGGGGGGGGGGGGGAGAGGCTGATAGGCTACTGTGCTGCCTGAACATGTTCAGCTGACGGAAACATGCAGTGGCTGTGTGTGTGTGTGTGTGTGTGTGGGGGGGGGGGCACTTTCTATTTACGTTGCTGAAACGGGTGCATCTTCACCTACAAAGTGAATATTCCTGTCATGACTTGTGTGTTATTGTACTTCTGGAGGCAGAGCCTGCGGCTGTCTCTTCCTCGGCCTCCGTAGAGACTCCCATGAACTGTGATGTAACAGCAGAGGAAAGGCACACAGCGGGACGTGGCTCTCCGGACTGTCCCCACTGTAATCCTACTGTTCATACATGTTGGGTGAGGCCCCCTCCCCCACCCGGCAACATTCATCCTCTCCCAATCCCCCCTCCTCTCCCCCCTCCCTCATCCTCTCTTCCCATCAGATTCCTGGCAGCAGAGGGAGTCAACTTTCCCCTCGTGCATGTTGCACGCTTACAACGGTTGTGACAGAAATGTCACAGACTGAGCTACTGAAGAAAAGTAGAGAAAGATCCGTCCAAGCACAATCGTCTGTCTGTTTCCCCGTCAGTCTCGCTGTGCACGCTCCTCGTTGCATGGATGAACAGTTATGCAATGTATCATTTATAATTAATAGACATTCATATTCTCAGAGACTTTCAGTGCTCTGTTTGAAGGAGCTCCTTTAAAGCCAAGATCATGAGACGTGGCTAAAAGTAAGCAATTATGAGAAGACATCATCTCTGCAATAGTTCGTTTAAGAATGCTCCCTCTATTGTTTTGTCAACGCAATCAGCTGACTGTGCACTCCACAACCAATATGATGACCCAGCATTACCCTGATGTGATGAAGGGTAACCCACGAGCAGTTACAGGTCTCAGCAAGCACGTACGCCTCATTTTATTGCAGATGAATGACGTGTCCTCTGACAGACGTTATTAAGACTAAAATATCCACGACCTCCCGCTGCCTGAATAACGCAGCTCTGGCTGATCACTTAAGCAGGTAATTGAGGTCGTATTGATTTAGAGCGGCGCACCGTTTGATTCAGCCTCTGAGTCCGTCAGGGAATTAAAGAAAAGAACAACAGATGCTCGGTAGAGATTCAGTGATGAAGTAAATCACCAGCAAACAACTTCCTGTCAGTCACCGCAGTGCGATCAAGCCAGAGTGGAAAAATACTCCGTAACAAACCGCAGGGAAAGAAAAAGAAGTACTTCCATCAAAGAACATCAGTCTTCTCGTCTGACTCCTCTGGTTGTATAGTCTGTGAGAACATGACTCTACTTCTCTCTTGATGTATTACCTCAGTCAACATTGTGAACATGAGTTTATGCTCTGAGCAAAGAGGCCATCAAGAAGGAAAAAAGTACATTTGTTGGAGACTATTGTATGTTATATATTTTTAATGATGTGTATGAATTATGATTATACCTTTGTCTTTTCAGTCATTACTCACTTTGTTTCTGCTTGTGTATTGTACTGTGTGTGATGACTGAATACAAATACTCCTAAAAGGAGGAATTAAATATATATTTGATACACAAAATCAAATATATATCTTGTTTTTTAAATATGAAAAATATGGAATTATGTGGGCCCGTCTGTTTCTACCAGATGGAAGCTTGTTCCAGCTGACCACGTTCAGGTTCTGTGGACCGTTCAGACTGCAGCAGCTGCTCTCTGACGAGGCGGCGGCCACGATGCAGGCGGGCGACACCGATGGAGACGGACACACGGACGCCAGAGGGGAGGAGCTTTATGACATGTTCTGCATTTTACAGTGTGTGGTGCACTGACTGGTAGTCACCACCGAGCGTCAGCAGTCAGTAACGCTTCATGTCTGAGGAGGAACGCTCACTCACACATGACGTTTAGTAAAGGAAATAAAAAACATATTTTAAAGCTTCAACAGCTAATGAGTTGTAAAATACAGCTTCATTAAGTCTCTAATGCTCCTGGCTCTGTTTCTCCCTCTTCAACCTCTGAGTTCTCAGACACGGTGAAGATGGAGAAGAAACCAAAGACGTAAGGTCAGGAGGTCAATCCGTGCTTACTGTGAAACGTCTTCAGGGGCAACAGAAGTCAAACAGCGCCCCAACAAATCAACTCCTGAAACAATCCCCACTGATCATCAGTCATTAGAGTGAATGCGTGGGAACCAGCGGTCTGAGTGCCAGACAGGATACGCAAGTGAGACCGTGTTCAGAGAGACGCAGCTGCTTCTGAGGCTGTATTTTCAAGAACACACAATCTCCATTAAAAAAAAATCAGTTTACTATTACAGGTGGAAACCTATTCAACAGGTGTACTATTGAAGATCTCCTCTCTGGGGGGGGGGGGGGGGGGGGGGGGAGGCCATGAGCCCGGCTGTGTGCACTGATGGAGAAGCACCAGCTACAGAGATCTGGACCTTTTCACATCTCACTCTGGTGCACTGACCGGGTTCCACCACTAGGAGGCAGCAGTCAGTAACTCATGTCTGAGGGACAGCAGCCCCCCCCCCCCCTCAGCTTCTCAATCTTTTACTTTCTATACAATGAATACAAGTGCAGACATGGAAGCTGCTTTCTGTGCTGTTTATTTATTCAAACCTCGTTTTTAAAGGCTGCGATCACGGATCAGAGCTCAGCTTGATGCAAAGGCCCTTCCATCATACGTGAGCACATGTTGAAGTCCACGCTGTCACGGAGGAGCAACAGCCCACATTGGTTATCACAGAGGGGCAAGACACCAAATCTACTTCTCTCAACTAACAAACATAAAACCTTCATCGTGGAACAAAACGCATCAAGTGGAAGTTGATGCAGCATCCAGACCTTCAGCATCAGGACCCGTTTGATTTTCACCTGAAAAGACGTGAACTTAGTAGAATGGGATCCACATCGTGCAATGAATCCAAAAGCATCTATTTATATCTCCGAGACAGAAAGCCTGATGTTGCAGGCCTGTGGCTGCACACTACCAACTACAGTATGTAATTGTAGCCTCCTGCTGCCAGACGTCTTGGCATCGCTGCAGCCCGACTCATGCACTCTGAAGCAGCAGCCCCCCCGACCACACCATGCACATCTGGCTGTGTGCGTCTCCCTCAGAGCCACGCAGAAGAGGTCACGAGGTCACTCCGTGCTTCAGTGTGTTACTACGGAGAGCTTGTGATCTCCTCTCTCTCTCTGGATCTTCATCAGTTTGCCAAATGAAAATGAATGAAAAGGTGAATTGTTAAAACGACAGTCAGCCACTGATGAACCCTCCGAGTGTTGAATGATAGAAGCGTTAGCACACAGCTGACGCCTGAACACACATTCTGAGAACGACGGCCTCAACCTTTTTATCAAGGTCTGACTTCCTGTTTCCTGTTGTGACCAAGAGAGCTTCAGGTCCGAGATTTCTAATCATCAACTCTTTCCAGGAAACTTGCAAAGAGTTGATTATGAATTTGGCACCAATGACAGGAAATTAGAGATTTTAGACATTTGAGGTTTGCTTTTGATCTTCAGAGAAGTTTCTTTACACACACACACACACACACACACACACACACACAGAATTTAAAATTGCCTGTAGACTCATCACAGAAAATGGATTGAATTCAGTAAACGTGTGCCAAATTGCGACAAGTTACAACAGTTCATTTCTGGAAAATGATCCCAAATGATGGAACCAGACCAACCAAAAAAAATGAAAGAATCACAAACCAGCCGATAGAATCACAGTTTAGTTTATACAGATTATAAAATGGTCAAAACCAAAAATTGCAGCATAAAGTTAACCCCTTCCCGGTTTGCACTTTGTCAGAATACGAGCCCACACTTCAGTCCACTGTCTGGGTGTGTGTGGATTCCACAAACAGTAAATGTTAAATACAAATGTTCTCTGATCTGCAGCTCGTCTTTGGTTTCTTCTCCATCTCAGACCTCCAGCGCGTCGTCGTTATCACAAGAACATCTGATATTACTGCCGAGGACGTGATGAGAGTCCAGTTGGAGGTCGAGTAGCAACAATAAATCTGGAGGCGCTTTGGCCCATCGGTGCCCCGGCTCACAGGAGTCCAGGTGCAGATTCCACCAGACGGGTCCTTGGAAACCACCACGAAATCCACAACAGAGTGAAAATGACTTCCCGCTTTGTGTCGCTGTGGAAACGTCCAGAACCAGCTCAGAAATGTCCACCTCAGCAGCAACCAAACCACCGAGTCACATTTATCCTTTTCAACCTTTTCAACGTCACGCTGTGGAACCTCGTGGCAGAAAGTACACGCGTGTGCTTTAAGAAGTCACAAAACAAATAAATGACGTCGCTTTAACTCAATACACTTTCAGGTTCAAATGCTTTTCTTAGTAAGCTCTTTAGTCACACTTAGTGTCACACACACACACACACACACACACACACGGCCAGCAGGGCTCTGACCGTCTATTTAGGGCGGGGAGACGGATATTTTAAGAAAGCAGCGAACTCAATTGCAGGCTTGTCAGCGCGCTGCATCACACGGACTGGACTTTGACTCACACGGGCCGATCGTGTGACACGTGATTCGTCTGGGTGAAGGGCGGCTTTTGTTCCAATCGCCGTTTAAAAGGTTGTCTACACGACATTAGTTCAGCAGCAAACATCTGTGCGAGGCTACAGAGGAGGGATGAGGATGAAGTGTTGAAGTCAGCGTCGCACTGGCTCCCTAAAGACGACGGCAGCGTCCCTCGCGAGGCTGCGGCCATGTTGAGCGAATAGATCCGACTTTAGAGTCGAGCACCGAGACGCGGCGTAAGAAGGCCGATGAGCCGGTGGAGCCTTCAACACCAGGCGATCGCATGTAAAGACAGAGAACAAAGAGACGCCGTGCAGAGTTCCTCCTCAATGAGAGGAACTGAGTGAGCCAACGCAAACAAAGGGCGACGCCTCCTCAGCACAAGTGCACAGGCAGCAGTGTGTCACTCAATAGAAACAGTTTAAAAAGAGCTGATCTCACCCTCACCCGAATCCTTTGGACCCACAAATCACCCAAAAGTTGATTTAAATGTTTCGTAACAAATACTAAAAAAAAATGTAAATAAAGAAGTAAGTGTCCATGCTGAACAATAACCGCAGCGTCAACAACAAAGACTCCTCGTTTGCTTCAGAAGAAGGAAACTTCTTTTCTTCTTGCTTTGCTCAGTTCAGAGTCTTGAACAAAAGGTTCGTCCCTCTTTGGACTTCCTGTCTGCTGGTAAGCCGCGTGCCGACGGGTCGCCGTGGTTACCCGGTCGACCTGGATTCACGCGTGCATGTAGAGTCGTATGAGGCCCGCCTGGTGCAGCTGCTGCCACAGAGCCATCTCCATACGCATGTCGTGGTTGGCGAAGAAGCCCACTGGGTGGTAGGTGCTGTCGTAGTAGTGGTCCGAGTAGTTCCTGTAGTCCGGGGTCATGAACCCGTACGCGCTCACCTTCATGAACACAAGAAGCAAGAGCTGCAGTCAGGATGAAACAAACCCCGTCATGTGAGAAATCTAATCTTTGAACAGCTTTATGTCGTGTTTTAACAGCTTCTTGTTATTCCCCACACAGGTAGAGAAAGCGTGAAGACTCTGATCTGAGGGGATCTCTGCCATCTAACTCATGAAGCATACATTCTGCCACGGCAGAACAACGTTCATGTTCCCCGAGTTCCTGGCAGCACCAAGTCAAGGCTGCACAAGTTCAGAGGATTCACAAGGCCGGCTGCAACACATCCTCACGCTATCAGGCGAGTGCAGCCGCGTCCCACAGTGAAGGAGCGGCTGACATGGAGCAGTGAAGCGCAGTAATGATGCATTCAAACCTGGTCGCAGGCGTGCAGCGCCGCCAGCAGCATCACGGCACCTGTCGACGGACGGTACATGTTCTTATATCTGGTTTTCAGAATGCCGGAACGAAGGAATCTGAAACAGAAAAAGTCAAACAACCCGACATCATTACATCTGCAGCGTCGGGGGTTAAAAGCTGCACAAACTCCGTGAGTGGGGGAACTCCCCCTCTGCAGCTCACTCTGGTTTCAGCCTCCCGCTTCTCTTTCAATCTCACTTCCAACTATTTGAAAGGTGAGCCCGGCCTTTCAGTCGGTCCACCTGCTCATTTGGCTCACCTGTTCCTGAGGTAACGGAGGAAGTCGGGGTGGTACATCTTCAGCTTCTCCGCTGACACGTCCTCTCCAAAGTACCTGGATGGACTGTGGGATCAAATACATCACATTGTGTGACATGAAGAGTAGAAGATGAAACAGTGTGAATGTTTACTGTACATATCTTTCTCTAGACGGCCACAAGGGCTGCAACACTTGACCGGGTGTGACTATGGAAGTGGTAGAGATGACACGGTGAGGTTTGAAGTCTTCCGTTGGTGAAGCAACAGCACGGAGCGCTGCCCCGCTGCCTCCCTGCCCCGCTGCCCCGCTGCCTCCCTGCCCCCCTGCCCCCCTGCCTCGCTGCCCCCTGCCCCCCTGCCCCCCTGCCCCGCTGCCCCGCTGCCTCCCTGCCCCCTGCCCCCCTGCCCCGCTGCCTCCCTGCCCCCTGCCCCCCTGCCCCGCTGCCCCCCTGCCTCGCTGCCCCCTGCCCCCTGCCCCCCTGCCCCCCTGCCCCGCTGCCCCCTGCCCCCCTGCCCTGGCTTACTCTTTGTCCTTCTCACGTCCTCTCTCCACGAGACGGTGTGTCGCTGCAGCCTTCATCATCAGGTAATCGCGGTCGTGATCCGGCAGAAAAACGTAGCGCGTTTCCTGTTGGAGAGCACACGGTAGAGTAACCGTACGAGACCTCACGTAAAGTGGTGCTTGGACCCCAGCTTGTAGTCACGAACAGGTTCGAAAGATAAACACAGAGAAGGACGCACCAACATCATTTGACACGATGAGGAGAACAGGGTTCTGTATTCGTTCAGGCACCAGGTCTGACGGTGAAATGTGGTTTGGGACTCGATATAAAAGTCACATGTTCAAAATAAACTTCCGTCTTTACAGGAAACAAGGCAGTTAGCTCGAGGAGAAGATTGTGTTTTGGGTTCAAATAAGCAGAGCAGAAGAGTTACTGAAGTGCAGACGTTATGTGACCAATAACCAACGTCTCCTGATCAAAGACCGCTTTCTGTTTGACCCAGGCGCCGCCATACTTCCTTCAGTCTCTGTACCTCCTGATCACGATCACGTGGATTACAGACAAAGTCATTTTGTGGGACATCTGCAAAATGAGAGCGCATTCGTTTATGCGGTTTATCTACGAACGCCGTATGAGAGCAGCCTGCACGGAGTCATGAAGCCCAAATACAAAAGAATAAACAGAAAAAGAAAAGTTTCCTACTTGCAGAAAAAAACTAAAAAAAAATTGCTAAAACAAGACCAAAAGAATAATATGAATACTGAATAAATGATACAGAATTTAAGCATTTTATGGAGGAAAGACTTTGAATTGTGGGTCCTCACTTTAGACTGAGGGGGTCCTCTGAAGCCGGCGCCGGCGTAGGCCCTCATGGAGTTCATCATCGTGTTGGTGGAGAAGGTGTAGTGGGTGGTCCGAGACCCCACGTCCTGCTCAAAGCCCTCAATGATCGCCCCGTTGGTCCTGAAGAGACACAAGTGTCCACAAACAGATGAAAACACACAAACGTCCTGGTAGTCGGTCCTGTAAATCTTCCTTTAATCGCACGGAGGACGTCTGCTATGCTCACTGTGTGTGGAGACCCTGAATCTCACACACACACACACACACACACACACACACACACACACACACCTCGAGACATTTGTACATGTTAGTAGCGTATTAAAAGCTGCTTAGAGGACAAAAACATGCGGCTTCAGAAACCAACAAAAGCACAAGAGCCTTGAGTGGACGCTCTCGACAGCGTCTACCTGAAGACGTAGTGGTGAGCGTCGATCTCCTTCCCTTTCTTCGAACCCTTCAGGACGCCACCGTTCCCCACCGCAGCGCAGCGGATGCACTCAGACTTATTGCTGCGATCCGGCCAGTCGTCCAACAGCTGCCAGCTAGACGTTGAGTTGAGGACGGACAGAGTTTCCACCAACGCTGACAGACAGACAAACCAATCACAGCATGACTCTGGATGAGCTTCATTCAACACAGCATCACAAACAATCCTTCAATCACGAGGAAAAGATTGAGCTGCTGATTCTGTCTGTGCATCCGCCCACAGACGTGATTGTCTGAAAGAAAAGAGTAGGCCCACATGTCCTCAAATACCCACAATGCTTTGCTTCTGTCTGGGTACATTTGGAACGTGAGAGCAGATAATCAGCTTTTGACGTCCATTTGGTTCATTCTTTTGTTTTTTTACATTGTGAGGTCGTGTTTTTGTACGAACCCCAGGAAGAGGAGTTTCTACTGATGATGGAGATTGCAGGATAATAACAAATTAGAATTAAAATTTAAGTCTTTTGGGAATTTGATAAACTGCAAATTAAAAATATAAAATAAAACACAATAACATTTTTAAAAAAAACATAAAATAACATTTTAATAAATTAAAAAGTTTAATAAAATATGAAAAAAACAAATCAAAAAATGTAGAAAAAGCAAAAGCTCACTCTTGTAATCGAGCTCCCCCCAGCCATGAGCTCCTGGGTACCGGCTCAGGCGCTGGTGCTGTTCAGGAGTGACGTGTCCGGCCCACTGCAGGACCGCAATGTGTTCCAGGAACCGGCCACCAAATGCCGTCTTTGTGACCCGACTTCTGATATTGTCTGGGCATTGCTGAGGGAGGCAGGTGACACATGGCCTCGTTATCAAACCACATACAGGAAGCACCTTCTCCACGCGCCGCAGAGGACTCAGCAGCAACAAACAGTTGTGTCCCACATCAGCATCAGTAGTTCCACTTGGCAGGTTCAGGCTCTCACTGGAGCTAATCATCTAGGACTGACACGCTCACAACAAGAGCTTTCAACCCCTGAGAGACATATTCATGATGAAATTTACATGCACACATTTTGCTGACGCATTAAATATGAAACCACATGAGGGCAAAACAAGTACCAACATGGCAACGCACGCATGGGAAGACCTCATCTCGTCAACTGCGTTCTCTGTGGAATGGATCATCAGCCTGTGTGCACTCTCCTCTTCAGTAACAGCTCCAAACCTCAACGGCAGCTGAACCGAGCTCACTGGAGAACAGCGTGTGCACGGCAGGAAACGGACCACGTTGATGCGTTGCTTTGTTAAGCTCTTACAGAGGTCTGGTTCAAAGGTTCAAAGACTTTGAGGCGGATTTGAGTTCCGTCCGGCGGGTTTTCTTCCCCGGTGGACCATCTGACAGATGGACAAAGACATGTGGCGTTGATGACACATTCAGGGTGGGAGCGGGAGAAAGCAAGAGCCGGGCCGAAGGAGGCGTGGCTGTGTTTCCTATCAGGCGTTCACTGCAAACACAGACCCACCCAGCCGCCCTATGACAGCATCTCCAGCCCCATGACGAAAACCAGAAGCGTGCGACCATCTGAAGCGCTGATGCTCCACATGTCCTCAACATCATGTGACTCAGGTCACAAGTTTACAAGGTAGAAATCACAACTCTCACCACCAAACCATGAGGAATATTTACATGTTTTCAAATCTCCAGTGGGGTATTTTTGCCATTAATTGGAGGATAAGATAAAAATCAACAATTAACTGATCCAACCAGCAAGTAGTGACTGTTTCAAAGCCTGATGGTGAATCAATTTGTCTCATTTAGCGGCTAGCTAGCTTTTTAATCTGACAGGAACTGGACTGAAAGAAACATGTTTAATTTCCTACAAATAATAAATCAAAGATGGAATAAAAAGGTGCTGTAATCACATAAACAAAGCAGTGAGAGGTCTGCACCAATGAAATCCAAACAAGTGACCAACCGTTAGTGGCGGGATGTCTTCACTCATGTAAGTGTCTCCGATGAACGGAGGTTCTGTTGGCCCGTCTGCCTGGACGAGCTGCAGCATCGGGGGGCCTTTGGTCCTGGTTCCGTCCGCTTCATCGGTCCTAGAACTGGACTTGGAGACATCCGGGGCGTTGTTCTCTGCTGGTTTGTGTTGAGCGGCCGGAGGGGGACGGGTCCACTGGTCTCTGCTGGTCTCTCGGTCAAGAGGCTCCTCAGAGTCTCGTGAGCTGCTGTGGAAGACGGAACAAGAGTACACACACACACACACACACACACACACACACACACACACACACACACACACACACACACACACACACACACACACACACACACACACACACACACACACACACACACACACACACACACACACACACACACACACACACATTTTAGTTTCTTACACTGATATTTGTACTCGTTTTTAATCGAATGTTAGGTGCATTTGCATTTATTTTTACGATATTTAATGTCTTCCTCAGCTGCTCTCAGATCTCACCTCCGTGTGTGTCGTCAGTATAACTTCTTAATACTTCATTTATCTTTACTCTATTGTTGTGTTTCCTATTGCTGTAATCTTTGATCGATCTCTGTCACAGAGATTATGAAAGTTCCATCTCACCACATCTCATCTGTGTTCCTGACTCGGGTTAGATAAGAGGATTGATGAGAATAATAAACTTCATTTTTAAAGCTCCTTTAGTGCAAGAAATGCAGCACAAGGCTTTACAATAAAGTAAGACAGATGTAGAAGCAAACGCAGACCGTCCCAATTAATCACATCACACGAATCCACACCCGGTATTTACACGGAACTGACGGACTGAGAAGGTCAGGGTGTAACCTCACTGCAGGTCTTACCAGAGTCCAGTGCAAACAGAGACACAGATAACAATAGAAGTTGAAAAGATTAGGATTGGTACCCATGTTTACCACGAGCACACAAGAAATATAATAACAAATAAAGTAAAATGAAACATTTTAAAAGAAGCGCAAAGAAGACTTTCAGGCCTTTTACAGTTCGTTAAAAGCTGAAGTGAAGAGGTCAGTATTTAAAAAATATAAATGTCCAATAGCTTTGGGGCTTAATAACTGACAAAGTCAGCAGCTACTTAGCTTAGCATAGGCAGTGGAACCAGTGGGGAACAGCTAGCCTGGCTCAGTCGGATCCTCAACGCTGTGCATCTTCTTTGTTTACAGCGTTGCAGGTTCTGGCTGAGGGATTAGCTTTCAGCAGCTCAGCCATTTCCCCGTTTCCTGCCCTTATGCTAAGCTAAGCTAAGCGACTGCTCACTCCGAAATCACATACAACGGACAGATGTGTGGTATCCATCTGACTAAGGAAGCAAAAATTCATATTCCCTGAATATCTAACGACTGCTTCAAATGTGTTATTGTAGATTATTGTATTTTAATTGACAGATTAATTTTACCGTTGGGCGCCTCTGTGGCTAAAAACCACAAGGGGTAAATCAACCCTTTAATTAAGTTAATAACTTTCCACACTAACACGTTAATCACGTGAGGATCTGAGGTTTATTTTGAAAAGTACGCTGATTTATGACTCCCACTGCATAACTTGGAAAACATATTGCAGACATGAAGAAGAGGGAGGAGGCTGCATTTCGTCTGAGATATTTAATGTTTGTGTGCTCAACTAACTCAAGGTTCACTTCCTAGCTTTTACAGGTTCGACTCATCTTTCCCTCGGCAGGTGGGAGCTGTCAGCAGGTATGAACCTTAAGGGGGAGGGAGTTGAGGAAGGCAGCGAGATGCAGCTGAAAGTTCCAGAAAAAGCCAGTGAGTGGACCCTGGTTTAAGATTTGCTGTTGTGACCTTATCTTTATCCCATTGTTGACCTTTTATAGTCGCCCTGATGCACCAGATGCTGCTGCTGCCGTCACCCTCATGAAAGATGCCAACGAGGCACAAATGCAATAAAGCGGCTGAATTGAAGGGTAAATGGAGCTCGTTAACGTTGAACAAAGATCAAAGGTCGACCTGCAGACGGGACAGGAAGTCAGGAAGATTAAGTTACAATGTTTTACTTTTTCATTTACTAAAATAATATCTATATCTATTAAATGATTGAATAAGTCATTATGTTTGGAGTGATGCAGGGTAAAATATTTTATTTATTTATTATGATGAAAAATGAATTGTATTGAAGATTAAAAATAGAAAAATGTATCTTTATTTTCCATTTTTTATGTTTTTCCCACTAAACAATGATTTCACTGTTCTTTTGTCCCGTGACTATTTAATACATATTCTAATATTGAAATTGAAAACGGTGTCCTGAATATAGTTCTATAGTAATAGATTAGTTTTATAAACTATGTTTATTTGAATATTAAAATGTATTTTATTTTCTAAATGTAAAAGAATCCTCCGTCCATTAAAAACATGGAGGTCTGCTCCTTCAAAAGCAGCTTCAGAAGGGAAGTGAGGAGGACACTGAAATTAAAGAACAGCTCCTCGAGGCCCAAGCCGACCCGTCAGTGTCTGGAACGGACCTTTGACAAACAGCCATCTTTTCCATCTCTGTCCCCTGAACTTCATGCGTTGTATCTGGAGCTGCTGGCTCTTACAGCTGGCGCGCTGCCCGATACAACAAAGCTTACGCTTCACAGAGGCGTGGAAGAAACTGTGTGGCTCCTTTGTTAAAACCACAATGACTCAATGAGAGAGGGAATAAGTGCTGCTGACAGACAAGTACATCGTACCACTCGTGATCCAGATCAGGGGAGAGGACGTCCTCGTCCAAAGGTCCTGAACACCAAATAATGTCTCAACTCGAGTCATGATGTAGTCCCATGTACAGTGAACAACAGTTGTATTAACGTCTGTATGTCGTCAACATCTGACTGTCAAAGCAAGTAAAGAAAGTTCAGTTGAACTGGATTCATTATAAATAATATACTCCAATGATAAATAACTCTTCTCTTATTTCAAGTAACATGTAGGCTGGATTAAAACATTGAATACACATCAGTAAGCTTTGGAAAAATGTGACTCTTAAAATACTTAACTTTAGAGAAATGAATGTAACTGAATTGTGTTTGTCCTGCAGCTTCAGATTCAGTTCATTCAGGTGTGAAGTGGTGAATCAAAGACGCCACGATATCCATATGATCCTCATCTTCTAATAAGGGCTTTCTGTGTGTTGTTAAACAGATTGTTTCAGCTCGATTCTCTCTGTTAACATCATTGTTAGGATTCTGATCGTTTTGGGCTCTTAGATCGTTTATGTTTTGTACCTTCATGTCAGAGGTGAGTGGGTTCACATGACCGTTTCTAAACTCACTCCATAGTCTCTGAACATACAGTATGACGCACACTGCTTTAGAACTGAAGAATGAAAACAAACCATGACTGAAGACTGTACATTCGTGGTGAAAGACTCTTTAATCTCTGGTCTCTCTGGTCTCTCTGGTCTCTCTGGTCTCTCTGGTCTCTCTGGTCTCTCTGGTCTCTCTGGTCTCGCTGGTTGTCAGTGGGCGGGTTCAGTGGGATTTGTGTTAACTTTAACTTGGATTGTTGCTTATTGAGCCAGGATTTTTAAATGATTTGTTTTGCAGCTTTAAGGTTCTGGTTTCGTAGGAGGTGTAACCCTTTGATATCATGAATCACTTTGCACTATGGGAAGTGTAGAATCCAGTGTTTTTGCAACTTTCCTCAAACTAGGGGCTAAAAGTCGGCCTCTGGCCTCTCTGCATTCATTTTGATGTTCTGATTTTATCCAAGTCTCTGGTCACCTGCAGCGTCTCCTCTTATAACCTTACATTGTATTGCATCATCACGTACAGGTCCGTACGGCTCACCTCTCGTTCGTTCCCCGTATGAAGCCCTGGAGATGTCTGAAGGGCACCATGGACCAGGACAGAGGACCGTCCAGGCTCACGCACAGCATGTAGACGCACAGCAGGGAGCCGACGGCCACCACGCCGACCACCAGCCTCCGATGGAGCGCCATCCCCGTCAAGGAGCGAGCGAGCGTCGCCGCCAGGCCGCGTGTGCCGGTCCCGCTCTCAGGAACATGAGGCAGAAGACGGAAAGAAGAGGACGCTGTCCCGGCGAGGGACACTGTTGTTTTGGTCAGCCAGGCAAGGGGAAAGTGATGGTGGGGATTTAATTAGCCCACAATAGGTTCTGGGCTCCACTCTGAGCTTCTCTCAGCACAACTACAGCAGGAGAGGGAGACAGGAAGAGACACAGAGAGCTGGCACGAGGCAAAGACTTCATCTTTCAGCATCAACAGTCCCAAATAATCCCTTTTTAATGAAACCTTTTCTCATGCCCCTGAACACAAAGTGCACGGTCACACGCTTCATATCTTGCTGTGAGCCGCTCTTATTCATCTCCTCTCTGCACTGAAGGTACAGCAGAGGGAACACACAACAGAACGTACACGATTAACAGTGAGAGGAGCTGCAAGCGTTTCCTCGCTGTTTCTAAGCTGACAGAAGGAAAAAAACAGGAAAGTCAGCTGCAGCTGATGGGCAACTACAAATACAGAAAGCCAGAAAGCCCAATCTGACAGAAACCTGTGACGCGCCGGGTGTGGCTCAATGAGGCTCGCGTCCACTCTGAGCACCTGCCCGCTCCACTTCTCACCTCTTGGTGAGGCTAATAAACCGGCCCGAGGCCAGGCCCGAGGCCAGGCCCGAGGCCAGGCCCGAGGCCCGGCCCGTATATCTGCTCTCTGGACTTTCAAGTGAATTTTGAGGAGAAATCTACAGACAGCAGTGAAGTAAAACACCTAAATGTGTATTTGATCTCAGAGGAGCCGTGTCTTTGCTTTTCTTAAACCCATCAATCCTCCCAAGTAGACGCTTGATAACGATGTGAATCAGCAGAATAATAACGGCACGGACCACAATGCGAGTGATGGCGTTCCCCCCCCCCGGCCCATGTCCTCCTGACTGAGGCTAAAACGGGGGAATGGAAAGAATGTGTTGCAGCGATGCAGTGATAAACTCCGATCTCTGATAAGAGACACAACAGGGAAACTCTGGAGGAAGATATCTTTCCAATCAAAAAGACTTGAACTAAACAGTTGAAGTAAAGATTTCTACTTTCAATGAATGTCATAGAAGTGATTAAATAGTCTCTAATGTGGCTGACAAAGAGTCAGAGACTGAAATAAGAGGGGGAGGAGACCAGACATGCATCATGTGACAAACCATGACTCCGTCTCCTCCTTTCAGTCAGAGGACTCTACTCCTAGTGTGTGCCTCTCCTCTCGTCTAGCAGACAGTAAGCTCTTCACAATATCAGGTAAAGTAAAGAAGGTAAAGTAAAGAAGGTAAAGTAAAGAAGGTAAAGTAAAGAAGGAAAGCGCGTCCTCTCACCCGTAGAGTCTTCTGTGGTCTCAGTCCGTCCTTCACCGCCGCTACAATGAAGACTTATTCCTCTAAGTTGGTGAGCTCTGCTGCTCATATAGTGTGGAGCGCTGCACTGTATGGGCGGGACCATTGCGAAATGAGCAACAGCTGCTGGCAATTGGACAACCCCCCCTCAACTCCACTGCATGAGAGAGAGAGAGAGAGAGAGACAGAGACAGAGAGAGAGAGAGAGACAGAGACAGAGAGAGAGAGAGAGACCCACTCCAGGTTGCAATAAAGTCATGAGCAGCTCTGAGGATGTCTGCTATGCTCACAATGTGTGGAGACCCTGAATCTCTCTCTCTCTCACACACACACACACACACACACACACACACACACACACACACACACACACACACACACACACACACACACACACACACACACACACACACACACACACACACACACACACACACACACACACACACACGTAAAAGGTCAGGTGACAAGCAGGAACATGCAGACTGACACTTCCTCCACGCAGCTGACTCAGCTCTTTTAAAACCTCTTCCGTCGGTCAGCGGGGCCCTCCCAGCCGAGTGGGAGTCAATGGTCGTGGTGCCTCTCCGGGTTCTGGTTCCCTCTGTGGAAAGAAGGGATATTAGGCTGAAAGGAGAGACACGTTTCAGTACGCACCACCGGCTGCTTTGGCAGTCTGGAGGAAGTGAGCTAGCTGCAGGGTGAAAGAAAAAAAGAGAAGAAGAAAGTGGGTCAGCTCTGGACATTATTCCAGATGTATAGGCTGAAACATCCAGAGGTGGTTTTAACTTCCATAAAGGCAGCTCGTATTGTGCCAAAACATCAATTATCAAGAAACTGTTCAAGGTTTACAGACAATTCAGGAAGGAAGCGATGCATTTAAACGCTGCAGAAATGCTGTTAATGAATCACTTCAGGCTTCAAACCGCCAGCTCTTTGGGCTCATTGTTGGAATTCTCCAGCGTGTTGAGTGGATGTGACTGAAGACACTTCTTCGTCTCCCTCGACGCCGTGAGTTACGTCTGACGGAGCGAGGGATGATGAGGGCGGGGGACGGAAAACAAGCAAACAATTGTCTTGTTTCCCCAAAGCGAACAGAGACGAGGAACAAGCCTTTGTTCTTTGTTTTTATTCAGTCACCATCTGCACAGTTCAATTCAACCATCATCACCACGACCAACCATCACAACTAAACTAACAAGATGAAGATACGTGTTCGGCACAGAGGTTACACGTGCAGAGATGGATCACAACAGAACCAGAACTGTTGACAGCTGGAATGGTTTGTATACAAAGGTAAAAATGAATAAAAAAATATACAAAATAAACTTGTGTGTATCTGACACCACGAGGGTTGACTCAGGTCACAATGGGAGGACCGCTGGCGCACACACACACACACACACACACGCACGCACGCACGCACGCACGCACGCACGCACGCACGCACGCACGCACGCACGCACGCACACGCACACACGCACAAAAGGGAAGGCGCATTGGCACTTGTAGGGCGGGCATGCGCGAGGAATTGCATCGCCACCGTCTGCTGAGCCAACACCGGCAGAGCAGTGCTGCCTCCGGGCCAGAGTCCTCGTGGCTCACACTGGACCTCGTGGCTCACAGTGGACCTCGTGGCTCACACTGGACCTCGTGGCTCAGTGGACCTCGTGGCTCACAGTGGACCTCGTGGCTCACAGTGGACCTCGTGGCTCACACTGGACCTCGTGGCTCACACTGGACCTCGTGGCTCACACTGGACCTCGTGGCTCACACTGGACCTCGTGGCTCAGTGGACCTCGTGGCTCAGTGGACCTCGTGGCTCACACTGGACCTCGGTGAGCGGCCGTGAAACTCACAGCGACGTGTGACGCGCATCATCCACCTCCCGCCTCGCTGACCGACCTCCAGTCGGGGCTTCTGTTTCAGTTCTGCTCCGTAAACTTGGAAGTGATTTGTGGCGACAATCACTCTGATTTAGTGCTTCGGGTCAGAAACCACATTACCCATAAAGCTGCACTACTCCTACCGCTCACCACGTTACACTTCATATGAACCCTTCACATTGGGGCTCGGACGACTTCCGTGTCAGAAAAACCTGACGTACTGTATTTAAACCGTCTACAAACTGCATCGTTTTAAGGTGTCAGCATGGCGGTTAGCCGCTCTGCTAAGTTACAGTAAAAACACTTGATGTGCTGACGAGCTTTGAGAGAAGAATACTTCAAAGGACCTTTGTGTGGACCAACAACACCACAAAGGGTTGTGTAAGAGCGCTGAGCTGGGAAATAAATAAAGAAAAGAGGAACTCAATAAATATGTTGCTATGTGAGGGTGAGTTTGGAGCCTTTACAATCACATCAGAGTGATGTCATTTCACATCATGTTGCACCGAAATAACTTCATTTTCAGCTTTAGCCCCCCCCCCCCCCCCACACACACACACTAACTCATGCTGTGGACCGTTCTCACTGAAATCTTATCCACAGAGACTTTCAGTGAGAGTGAGAGTGAGAGGGGCTTCGACTCATCTTCAACCAACGTCACGGTCACAATGAAGTGAGGAGCATCACCAAACATCCCAACACAGGTAGTGTGTGTGTGTGTGTGTGTGTGTGTGTGTGTGTGTGTTTTGTCACAGTGCAGCCTCTGAGTCAGGGCGGTGGAACATACCTCTGGTCACATGCTTTGTACCCCTCAGACCCTCCTACCACCCGGATCTGTCCCAGCTCTGCTTTCCTAATCCTATAAACATTTCTATGCGCAGTCCTTCCTCCTTCTGCCCCCCCACCCCTCCGATCCTCTCTCCTCTTCTTTCTTCCTCACATTCAGAAACTTCCAAAGCCTACAATCCTCCGTCTTTCACCTCGAACCTTCTTCTTCACTCGTCCTTTTCCTTTCTTTATGAAGTTGTCCACTCATCAATCGCTCTTTCTATCAGCATCCTACATGCGCTGTAACTTCAGTCTGTCCACGTGTCAGTACTTCACTTCTAACGTCAGGTCCACAGAACAAGCTGCTCAGAGACCCGGGGCCTTCAGGGGGCACTGGGACAAAAACACACGACTCAGCAGATAAAAGGGGGCACCAGGAGCTCCACTTGGTCCCAACAGAAGATAATTCTGCAGCTCTGACTGATCCCAGTTCTTGGTTGTAAGTGGTCCCCCCCCCACCCACCACACCTTCTCCCACTTCAAACCAGCGCAGGTTTCTTCGTGCTGGTTTCAGAAACATCTGGAACAGTTCTCCGTGGCAGCTCTGTGGGGAACATGGAGGCATTCCTGCACCAGAGGAGGGGGGGGGGGGGGGGTACAGTAACAAAGAACTGCAGCAGTCCTCCTCGGGAAAGGAAAGAAGAAGAATTTGTGCCACCTGGTCTGTGGCAAGTAAATTAGGGAAGTTCTAACAACACGCTGCTCCATGGGGGGGGGGGGGGTGCATTTCCCCATTTTGTGTTTCTCAAATGAGGTAGGAGAAGGTTCAGTCACTTGTTCACCGTCCTGAAGTTCCACAGGTTCAGTCCAAAGACTGAAGACTTCGTCCAAAGAAGAAACAGAACTCTGGTGGGGGCTTCACAGCGACGGGGGGGGGGGGCAGAAGGATGAGGCCCTCCTGTCAGTCACTTCTCCAGCAACTGCTTCCTCTGCTGCTCCCACAGGGTCTCCAGGTGGTCCGCCCTCTTCAGGGAAGCCTATCAGAGGAGAGGACGACATTAAAACACACGCTGTCAATCATCTCTCATCCAACATGTTTTCTGATTGATCACGCTCTGACAGAACGACGGGGGGGGGGGGGGGCTCACCTCGTGCTGCTTCCGGAGATGACTGACGGTCTCCTCTTTCTTCAAGATGGCCGACTTCACTCTGTCAACAATAAATCACAGAGAAGAGGACGTGAATGAAAATGTGACTTCTTTTGTTTTGTTGTTTTCACACCAAGCAGACATCGACTGACCTCATTCAGAAAGAAACAGGAAGTGAAACATGTTTGCAATTAATAGATTTTAACACATTATACAACTAAATAAATAATAATCTTTAAAACAGGATACAGCGAATGAATAAAGTAAGTTAAACTGACCGTTGGTGGACTTCAGCCAGTTCCTCCTCCTTCTCCCTGGTGACTCTCTCCACCTCCATCCGGAGCCTCGCTCGGACCTCTGACACCTCCACCTTCATCCTGCGGTTCTCCTCCTCCGTCATCACCAGCCGGTCGGCGAACTCCTGCCGTATCACCTCGGCCAGGCTGCGGCGCTCGTCCACCAGCTTGTCCCTGGTCTGAAAGGATGTTGGAGAGGAGGAGAGGTACCAGAATGGTGAGAAGAGGCCTTCAGAGGAAACATGGAAGAACATAAACCGCCTGCTCCTCACCTGAGTGACGTCCTCGGTCTCCTGTTCTTTCTGTCGGAGCACGGCCTGCAGTCTGATCCGCTCTCCCTCCGCCTCCATCTGCTGCCTCCTCAGCTCCTGTTGTTTCTCCACAGCCGCCCTCTCAGAGCGCTCCAGCTCCCTCAGCTCCGCCTCGTACTTATCCCTCACCCGCTTCACCCTGAGAACAGTGTTCACGGGACAGCGGTGTCGGTCAGAGGCCGTTGGAGAGGAAGAGTGGGAGAAAAATAGGTTTTGCAAAAAGTAAAAAAGATTCCCATCCCAAATTCTGCAAGGATGCAAATCAATCTGTTCACATCCCTTACACGTCTGTTCATCACGTTGCTCTCCACTGAGGTTTCTTCATTTTTCCTTTATCTGATGTGACGGTCCACAGTCAGAGGATGTTGTATGTACGCTGTACAGAATCTAAAGCCATATGAGGCACATTTGTGATGCTGGGCTCCACAAATAAATTGAATTGAACTGGAATCATACAGTTATGGATGTCCACTACAGCAACAAACTCCCCAAAGTACATTTTAAGAACGCTCGTGTTTCTGACAACATCTTTCTTAGGAACTACATGAGTTCATTGTGACGGTGCAGTCAACACACACCTGTTGTCAGCTGCCCTCTCACACGCCTCCTTGTCCTTGCTGGTCTCCTCCTCCAGCGTCCAGATGGCGAGCTCGATCTCTTTGTCGCGTCCTCGTCGCAGTTCTTCTTTGAGTTCACGCTCGCGGCTCAGCAGCCACGCTTCCTGCACACACACACACACACGCACACGCACACACGCGCACACGCACACGCACACGCACACACACACACACACACACACACACACACACACACACACACACACACACACACACACGCAGAATTTCTTCTTTGTTGGTAAATCTTTCACTTATTAACAGGAAGTTCCTGGATCAGAGACTGATTCACTACCAGTAAAACGTTCCCACAGTAACTCTAAAACTGATACATGATGACTAGTAATGCAGAGAAGAGAAGTTTAAACAGGTGAACCTGCAGGTACTAGAACTCAATTCGAAAGGTTTGACACATTTCCATGTGTTCGCTCAGGAGGAAGCACATTCCTGCAGGTTTAGCTTCTTACACCTCACTGTGAACAAACCTCTTTTTTCTTGTAGTTTTCCTCCCACGTCTGCTTTTCAATGTCCAAACGTTCTTGTAAGGTCTTCATCTCCACCTGGTCGCGCAAACAACACTGAATCAGGTTCCTGCTAACTGCCTGAGATTCGTGTGATGGATGTTAGCAGAGGTGCAGCCACTAGTTAATGATGCTGCTGTTGTTCTGCACCTTATCCTCACCTGGTGCCTCCTCTCCTGCTCCTCTCTGGTCTTGTCCAGCTCTTCTTGGAGGGCCCTCCCTGCCAGAGAGCTGTTCTCCTCCAGCTCGCCGCGCTGCCTGCCGGAGAAACACAAAGAAGAGCCGTGACCAGGAGAACACAGTCGATTCCCTCAGCAGGTTTTGGGAAACACCAAAAGGTTTCTGTGGAGCCCAACAATGAGGTTGCATGTACGAGATACATTCAGTGCTCTCCGTTCATCTCAGCATCATCCATGTGGGACGACATTTCTAAAAACAAACTACCAGACAAGACTGGAACCACAACTCGGAACACCCAGAAGAGTTTAATGATTGAGCTGACGAGAATGACGACCAACTAGTGGAACATTCTGTGGATGTCTCTCGTAAGAAAAACAACTCCGGTTCACGACTTCAGATTTTCACAGTGGAAAGACGTGACCTCGGACATTACCTCGCAGCCAGCTGAGCCAGCCTCTCTTTCTCATCAGCCACCTCCTTGTAGAGCCGCCTCCTCTGCTGCTGCAGCGACAGCTCCTCCTCCTGAAGCTGCTTCTCATATCTGACACACACGTGAGCAGAAAGACAGGCTGCTGAAATGAAGGGAACCGATGTGGACTCATTACTCACTGGCAGAGCACTCAAACATGAGCGCGCTGCCTTTTAACCAACTCTCGAACTCTACCGGCCTGTTCCAGGTTTTAAGCTCCAGGCAGGCTGCTTGGTACGCAAGATGTTCACTTTAAAGCTGCTTCCTGCTTCCTGTCTGAAGAGTTTTTCTTTCAGTTCAAAGTGTGAGGTTGGACAGTTGTAAGCTGACTTTTACTGTGTTAATGTGTGTGTGCTTGCATGTTGATAGTGTCCATGAAACTACAAGTCACGAGATGATCAACTCTGTTATCTGTGTTCATGTACAGACCTTCAAACACCAGGACAGAGACTCAGAGGACTTTATTCAGCGGCAGTCAACACGTTCGGTAGCTTGTAGCCGAAGCTTCGGTTTAAACAGTGACAGTTCATCAATAATAAATTCTAATATAAAATATTTTGCATTATTCAAACTGTTTATTGCCTAAAAGTCATTTTTGAGTGACAGAGTGACCGACTACTTATTTTGTTTGTTTTACAGTCACTCGTCATCAGATCTTCTCTCTCCTTATTGTTTTTGTTCATTTCGCTCATTCATATATATATATATATATATATATATATATATATATATATATATATATATATAGTCTCTGATATCCAATTCAAAAACTAATTGCAAATAGCTTAATATTTATATTTAAAGATTACAAATATGAAGTCATATCACACCTCTCCTGAAAGCGCTGAACATTTTGATATTTGAACAATTTCTGTGGCTTAAAAAAATTCATCAGTGGTGATATTTGTAGCAGTATAAGTTGTAGTAGAAGTATTATTCGTAGAAGTATTCGTAGCATTAGAATAAGTACTAGTAGTAGTAGTAGTGATATTTGTAGTAGTAGTAGAAGTTGTAGTCGAAGTATTATTCAGATGTTGACGACATACAGACGTTAATACAACTGTTGTTCACTGTACATGGGACTACATCATGACTCGAGTTGAGACATTATTTGGTGTTCAGGACCTTTGGACGAGGACGTCCTGTCCCCTGATCTGGATCACGAGTGGTACGATGTACTTGTCTGTCAGCAGCACTTATTCCCTCTCTCGTTGCATCATTGTGGTTTTAACAAAGGAGCCACACAGTTGAATACTTCTGATATCAGACAACTGTTAAGTTACTCCGAGCCACCACGGACTCGGCTGAGAGTCACCAGTTAACGCGATTACTCGTTTAACATAATTCAGAATTCAAACATGTAAAACTTAAGTCAGCTGTTGGAATATTGATTCTGGCAACTGAACACTCAACAACCAGACATTTTGATGCTGGTGACAGTTTGGATTCCATGTTTGAAGCTTCTAACTCGTCTGGACGGCCAACATGCACCTGCATATTGTTGATGACGTCGGCTGTGGAAGGTTCTACAGAAGGCTGTGATGAGTACTGATGGCGTGACATGCCCACCTCTGTTTGGCGAGCTCCCTCTCTCTCTGACACTGCTCCTCCTTCTCCCTCTCCAGCTGTTGGCGGAGCTCCTCACACTGGCAGACGTAGCGCTGGGCCACGCGGTCGTCCCCCTGCAGCAGCTCCGCCTCGTGGAGCGTCCGCAGCTTCTTCAGCTCCTGTTTGTGCTTCGAGATCAGCTTCTGGATCTCTGGCTCCAGACCTGAGGGGGGGTGGAAGAACAGAATCCAGGTCAGGGCCTGCGAGAGGTTTACGGCTCACTGGATAAAACACGCTGGGAGGAAAATGTGATGATTGGTGTTTTGTTTGAAATAATGATTCTGGATAGTCATGAGTCAGATGACTTCGAGGCAGGTTTACTTTAGGTCCAGATATTGGTGAAAACAGAAGTAAATACACCGAGTAGAGAAACACAAAGAAGGGCTCTCGAGCTCGGTGACTCTACAAACACTCCATCAGCTCTGGCTGACGACGGTCTGGGACTTCTCATGGACTCTCATGAATCCTCACAGGCAGGAAATAGTGGAGGAACTCGGTAAGTGTCTGCTCCTCTTTGTTCATGCCAGTACAATAGATTCATGATGGACAAAGTGTGTTTACTACATGTCATAGATGCAATGCAGCATGCGTCGTTGAGTTTGATGGTGAGAGTCAATACGAGTACATGTCAGATTCCTGCTAAAGGATGCATGAATAAAAGAGTACTTGATATGAACTTACCCCCAAGCAAGTTAGAAGTACACAACATGACATTACACCATGGCTGCAACAAACCATTTCCTTTCTTTGTCAATTATTTTCTCAATTGATCGATTAGTAGTTTGGTGAGTAAAATGTCGACTCGTGTTTCCCAGAGCCAAAGAAGACGTCGTCAAATGTCTCACAGAGGAGAGAAAGCAGAAGATATTCACATTTAAGAAGCTGGAATCAGAGAACTTTGAGGCTGAAGTACCTTTCACAGTGATCTCTTTGATCTTCTTGGTTTTCTCGTCGATCCATTTCTCCCGGCGGATCTTCTCCGTGGCGCTCATTAGCTCTTTTAACTTCTTGATTTCCTGAGGAGGGGAAACGATGGAGGTGGTTTGGTGTCACAGAGAGGCGGCACTGATAAATCAGCAGCAGGGTATTATTCTCACGTAAAGCTCGGGAGGGACTTTGTTTAGCTTTCACCAGGTGAAGACAACAGTGACGAAGTCCAGGGGTATGCATGTTAAGATCAAAGAACCACAAGGGAAACTAGAAAATGCATTTCCTGCTGAAAATGCGTTGGAATGCTGAAAGCTGAAATGAATCTCAAAAACATTGCTGAAAATAGATATCCAATTTTAAAAAAATTGCAAGAAGCTGAATAATTCAAAAAAGTTGAAAGATTACAAATATGAAGTTATATCACCCCTCTCCTGAAAGAGCTGAACATTTTGATATTCGAACGGTTTCTGTAGCTTCAAAGAATTCCAGCGGTAGTGATATTTGTTGTAGTAGTAGTAGTAGAAGTTGTAGTCTAAGTATGAGTAATTAGAAGTAGTAGAAGTAGTAGTATCAGCAGTCGAAGTAACAGCTGTAGTAGTGGTCGTAGTATTTTATATAACAGTAGTAGTAGTATAATAAGTAGTAGTAGTAGTAGTAATAGTAAAGTCAGTTTTTGAAGTAGCAGTAGTACTAGTAGAAGTCGTACTACTAGCTGTAGTAGTATTAGTACCTGTAGTAGCAGGAATAGCAGTATTAGCAGTTGTGGTATCAGTAATAATAGTAGTGGTAGTGGTAGTAATAGCAGTAGTGGTAGTAATAATATTTATGGTAGCAGTAATAGCAGTAGCAGTAATAGTAGCAACAGCAAAAGTTGAAGTAGTAGTAGTAGTAGTGGTAGTAATACTAGAAATATTAGCAGGAGCAGTAGTTGTCGCAGTATTTGTAAGAGCATTCATTATTTCAACAACAAAGCCAAATTTTGAGCTAAACGTTCAAATACAGTTAATCCATGGGGCTTTTATTTTGAAAGGGTGGGAGAGAGGAGACATAATCATAATGTCTGACACACACAAACAGAGGTTATTGAATGACAGGCTTCATCACAAGCAGTTCAGTTAGAATTCACTCTCTGGGGCTTTTATTTTGAAATGGGGTGTGGGGTGTGGGGGAGAAGGGGAGAGGAGACAGAATCATAATGTTCGATAAACACAAACCGGTTATTAAATGACAGGCTCATCACAAGCATTTCAGTTAGGATTCATTCTGTGGGGCTTTTATTTTGAAATGGCGTGTGTGTGTGTGGGGGGGGGGGCGGGTGGAGGAGGGGGGAAAGACCTCTAAAGATCCATAAGACCTGAATGACTGTATGAGAGACACAGAGAGAGAGAGAGAGAGAGAGAGGGAGAGGAGTGTATGTGTGCGTGTGTCTGTGAGTCTGTGTGTTTATCAACATCACTAATTGGCTCAATCGTGAACACCTGTGTGCCTGAAGCCATTTCATGGAGATAAAACAGGGAAACACCTCTCAAACAAATCATCAAAACTCCCATAACCGTAGCTCCTATTGCTCCGATATTAATGAATGAGAGGAAGAACAGATCCTGTAAAAATGTGTGGAAGTATTATTTGTAGAACTATTAGTAGCATTACAATAAGTACTAGTAGTAGCAGTAGTGATATTTGTAGTAGCAGTAGAAATTGTAGTTGTAGTAGAAGTATTAGTAATTAGAAGAAGTAGTAGAAGATGTAGTATCAGTAGTAATAGCTGTAGTATTGGTCGTAGTATTTAATATAACAGTAGAAGTAATAGTAATAATAATGGCAGTAGAAGAAGTAGCAGTAGTAGTAGTACTAGTAGAAAATATGTGGACCAACTAGAACTCGGTGTTTGAGCAAGAGCAAGGAAGAGGAGCGGTTTGACATTCAGTACACTGGGTGTGTTTCGTCCTCGTCAAACGTCTGCCAGGAGGTGATAGGGAACAAATGAATGTCAGTGCCAGCTGCAGAGCTGAGCATTTAAAGAAGTTCAACGCAGACAACGCTCGACATTTAGACAGAAAAGGTTTTTCAGGTCTGAAAACGTGCAGAAACTTCTACAGTATGTCTTTTCTATAATACTTTTACACTTGTAGCACAAATAGGTTTGCAATAATAAAACATGATTTGGATTTGAAAGTTGAAGAAGTTTAAGAGGATTTGAAAATATTCTCCATAGAAACCCATTCAAAAATAAAGTTGCTAAAAGCTTAATGACTCAAAAAGTTTAAAGGTTAGAAATAGAAAAAGTCATATCAGAGATGAGCTGAAGGAGCTGAACATTTTGATAGTTGAACGGTTTCTTTTGTTCTCTTTTGTTTCTCATTGTTGGAATGCTTAACAGCATTCCAACAATAAGCTCTATAGTTACATCTAGAGATGAATGAGAAAAGACTCACATGCAGACAGACTGTCCAACAGAAGGTGTGAGGGACAGAGAAATGAAAGGAAAAGGAATGAGAGGGATGACCGTGCCATGATGACCAGGTAAGAGGAGAAAAAATAAGTTACCTCGCACAAGGGACCCAGAATTTGCCACACCTAAAAGCCAGGGAAAAAAACAGAAATACAGAAAAGGACGGAGAAAGACAGTGAAGAAGAGGAGGAAGAGGAGAGGGAAAAACAGTGGGAGAAAAGACAGTTAGACAAAAGCAGCACTGCAAGAAAGCGCTCGTTGCGACACGATGACGCCAGATGCAAAGCAGAAGAAGAAAACTCAGAAGTGCACGAGCAAATTCATGAATCTCGGCGGGAACATTGGATCACCATCGAGCCGTTCAGCTGGAGGGAACGTCTTCTCACCATCTCATGCTGCTCCTGCATCTGTGCAATCTTCTTGGTGTACTTTTGGTCCACCTGCTTCAGCTCTCCCAACACTCCTTCACAGCGCTCAGTCAACAGCTTTTTATCGTTGATCAGCTGAAGAAAGACGGAACACAGTTTCAAACCACGAGAGAAGACGTGTGAGAAGAGCTGGATGCAGGTTAGGTTGTGTACGTGCAGCTACCTGATCGATGAATGTGAGGTGTCTCTGGATGGTGGCTTCATATTGTTCCCTCTGGAGCTGGAAGCTCCTGCTCAGCTCCTTCTCGGTCTCCTTCACGTGTCTCACGGTGAGCTCCCTCTGCTGGCCCTGAAGGAGATAAACAATGCTGAGGCTGGGTATCGTCACCCAAGGCAGCGAACGGGTCCGCCCACGTTCAGATGCACAGTAATGTGTGTGAGTTTCCCCCACCAGTGCGGCCTGCAGCATGTTGACTGCACGTTTCTTCTCCTCCAGCTCCAGCTTGATTCTCATCATGGAGCCGGAGACGTCGGCGGCGGACGCCTGCTCGACACCAACCAGCTCCTCCTCCGACAGCACGGCCTGAGAACACGCAGGGGCACAAGCACAAGCGGTCAAAGTGTGTCAACTGATTTATCGCTTTTGTTATTAATCAGGAAATCCAACAACAGCGGGATTAACATATCCTGAGAGCGGACAGACGCGGACCTCTCTGTGCGAGCCCGAAGTCACCGAGCGTGGTCTCTCCTGTTCAGACTTCTCCATCTCGTCCAGGAAGCTCATGATGCTCTGCAGCTTGGCCTCGGAGAGCAGGGCGCCCCCGTCTGGCAGCGCCGGGTGGTGACTCAGCTGGCCGTGACGCTCCAGGTTGTCGGTGGTCAGAGAGTTGGAGTCTCCGTCCTTTAGGGGAGACACAGTGGAGATGCAGGTTAAAGTCGTGAACAGAGAAGTGCTCTCTGGCTGGTGGTCAGCGCTACATAACTAGGAAATGAATACCGGTATTAGTGTCACCTCGTCTATCCAGGCGTATTTCTCTTTGCTGTAGCACTTGGGCTGTGACAGCCTCTCTGGCTCCTCCTCCAACAGCTTCAGGGTGTCCAGCAGATCGTTCAGGGTGGTTTTAGACGGAGCTCTGCTGGACAAAGCTCCCTGCCGCTGGTCCTCCACACTCACCGACCTCTGCAGGATCTCCTGCAGCACGGAGATCACAAACAAGCTTATAACGGACGGAGTCAATCGTTTTGAATCAATAAAGTGCAGCTGGTTTTTAATTCTTTACCTGGGAACACTGGGAAGCTCTGCAATTGGACAAAGCTGGGGAAACTGCTCTGAAGCTGGAGAGCTCACCGAACTCAGCCACAACGTTCAGATTGGAGTCTGTGGAAACATTGAAACCGAGACCACGTCAAGACCAGGACCGGAGTGTGTCGAGGCCGAGACAAGACCAAGACTTTGAGGGGTTGAGACCAAGACAGAGACCAAGGTAGGGCGAGACCGACTCAAACACACGGGCAGTCTCGTGATATCAGCTGCAGAGGCTTCTTCGTCTGAGACCGAGACACCGGGACTTTAATAAGCGGTCTAGAGATCCAGTCCACCTCGAGTACTCCAACACCGCTACAGCTACAGTATTACAGGTTCTTTCACGTGATCTACTTTCCATGTTGTTGGTGGTCAATAAGGCTCACCTGTGTTTTTAGCTTTCACATCTGTGGTCGACGTCGGGCTGTTGTTGCCCGCTGAGGCCGACCCTTTGTTGGTGAGAGAAACCTTCCTGCGTCCGACCACACCCGTTTCTCTCACACTCTCCAGCTCCACCTCATGCTGAGCCTCTGCAGAGCGCTGCAGCTCCTGTAACACACCACCAGAGGGAGCCGTCAGTCAGTCAACAGCTGTGAGCCGCAGCTCTGTGTGATCGTTTCATTAATTAGGGTCTAGAACACAGTACGTACCTCAGGTGTGTTCACCTGCGTGGCAGCGAGGAGGACCAGACGGGCTTTCTCTTTACGGAGAGACTTCCTGTCGTTCTGCTGCTGCACCAGACAAACCTCCACCTCGGCTCTGTCCTCCTGATCCCACAAAGGAAACACACAGAGGAGGTGTTACGCACCAGGAGAAAGAGAGAGGAGGTGTTACGCACCAGGAGAAAGAGAGAGGAGGTGTTACGCACCAGGAGAAAGAGAGAGGAGGTGTTACGCACCAGGAGAAAGAGAGAGGAGGTGTTACGCACCAGGAGAAAGAGAGAGGAGGTGTTACGCACCAGGAGAAAGAGAGAGGAGGTGTTACGCACCAGGAGAAAGAGAGAGGAGGTGTTACGCACCAGGAGAAAGAGAGAGGAGGTGTTACGCACCAGGAGAAACACAGAGGAGGTGTTACGCACCAGGAGAAAGAGAGAGGAGGTGTTACGCACCAGGAGAAAGAGAGAGGAGGTGTTACGCACCAGGAGAAAGAGAGAGGAGGTGTTACGCACCAGGAGAAAGAGAGAGGAGGTGTTACGCACCAGGAGAAACACAGAGGAGGTGTTACGCACCAGGAGAAAGAGAGAGGAGGTGTTACGCACCAGGAGAAAGAGAGAGGAGGTGTTACGCACCAGGAGAAACACAGAGGAGGTGTTACGCACCAGGAGAAAGAGAGAGGAGGTGTTACGCACCAGGAGAAAGAGAGAGGAGGTGTTACGCACCAGGAGAAACACAGAGGAGGTGTTACGCACCAGGAGAAAGAGAGAGGAGGTGTTACGCACCAGGAGAAAGAGAGAGGAGGTGTTACGCACCAGGAGAAAGAGAGAGGAGGTGTTACGCACCAGGAGAAAGAGAGAGGAGGTGTTACGCACCAGGAGAAAGAGAGAGAAGGTGTTACGCACCAGGAGAAAGAGAGAGGAGGTGTTACGCACCAGGAGAAAGAGAGAGGAGGTGTTACGCACCAGGAGAAAGAGAGAGGAGGTGTTACGCACCAGGAGAAAGAGAGAGGAGGTGTTACGCACCAGGAGAAAGAGAGAGGAGGTGTTACGCACCAGGAGAAAGAGAGAGAAGGTGTTACGCACCAGGAGAAAGAGAGAGGAGGTGTTACGCACCAGGAGAAAGAGAGAGGAGGTGTTACGCACCAGGAGAAAGAGAGAGGAGGTGTTACGCACCAGGAGAAAGAGAGAGGAGGTGTTATAGAGAGGAGGTGTTATATACCTGAGAGCCCTGAGAGCCTCTGTGATTGGACAAAGCTGGGGAAATGGCCCTGAAGCTCATCTCAATTAAGTCAGCCGTAACATTCCAATTGGACTCTGTGGAGACACATTACAAATCAATACATCTTATAATATTCATGGCTTGTGCTGACCAGTACGAGTGCCCTTAAATACCACACAACAATATACCACGAGAACGATAGGACAACAGACTTATCAATGCCCAGAAATCATGAACAAAACAATACCGACCGGTGTTCTTAGCTTTCCCCTCAGTGGGCGACATCGGGCTGTTGTTGCCCGGTGAGGCCGGACTTCTGTTGGTGAGAGAAATCTTGGGCGGCTTCTTGCGTCCGACCGCGCCAGCCGGCCTCAGACTCTCCAGCTCCACCTCCGCTGCATGCTGAGCCTCTGCAACCCGCTGAGCTCGTTTCTGCTGCAGCTCCTGTAACACACCACCAGAGGGAGACACAGGACAACGTTGTGAGCCAACGTATTCCAGGGAAAGCAGCCGCAAAGACACTTGTTTCCAATGTTTGGTTAGGGTCCAGTGCGTGACCTGATAAAGTAGATCTTAGATCTCGTGATTTCAAACATGTGGACGTTTACAAAGCAAGATGCTTCTCACAGAAAGTGCTGCTGTGAGGTATTTGGACCACGGCACAAGGATTAAAAGTCAGACTGTCTCTGCCTCTCTGCTGCATCAGTGAAACTAGAACGGCTGGAGGTAAATGAGAGCTGGGTACCTGGATGGCAGCCAGGCGGGCCAGGCGAGCTTTGTCCTCACGAATCCGTTTCCTGTCTTCGTCTCTCTTCTGCTGCTGCTCCGGGCGACTGTCCTCTTCTGTTCTCTCCTCCCACTCCTACAAGGGAAACACAGAGATAGCGTGACAGTTGATACTCTGTGAATAGAAAGAGAAACTAGACCAGTCCAGGCTATGGAGAAGAAGAGGTGAGGACGGAGACACACCTTTCTTTTACTGGCGAGGATGCGTTTGAGCGCCGCCTGGTTAGTGTGCCGTCTCTTGGCGTGGCGTCTGTACCAGCGCTGGATGGTGACCGCTGCCTGGTTCACCTGCTGAATAAACCTTCAGAACACACACAGGGGCTGCTATGAGCCACGGAACAATGGACGGCAGAACATCAACGCCAACAGAACAGTAAACACACAACAGTGGGTCTGACCTCTCGGCCTCCTCCTCGGTGACCTCCCTCCGTCGGGACGGCACGGGGCTGCCGCGCTGAGCCGACACCGGAGACCTGTTGTTGGAGGTGGAGGACGTCGAGGAGAAATTCTTCTGGGACTTTGTCAGGGAGCTGTTGTCTTGTGACACCTCATCGTTTGCTGTGGCCTTCAGGATGTTGCTGAAGAAAATTCAATTCAATGAAATTCCAATGGCTTCGAAAACGTTACAAGAACAACTCTGATTGTGATTGTGATGAATGAATAAAGCAAGCAATGACGTTCATTTCAGGACATACTTAAAGGACGGCCTCTGGTTGGAGCTCTTGGGCGTCAGTGGTTTCTCAGAGTAGTTGTTGTGTAAGATGGTGGTGACCGAGTTCCCCACAGCTCCCTTGTTGCTCCTGGGAAGAACAAAGACACGGTGACCCTCTCCAGGAGACGTGTTTGTGTGATGAGAATGCCACTGAAACGTTTTCACACTTCACCCCCCTCAAGGCCTTACAGTAACAAATACTGTCCATGCTTTGAAATTCTTACCATGTTACAAACTCAATTGTTATGAAAGAAAAAGGTCTCAGTGTGTGGATGGAATTCCTGAAGGCAGTATCAGCTGCCATGACCAGCAGGTATGAAATGTGAGAAGCAGCTCGAAATCTAGAATGCTGCAGAGCAAGTAGTCACCGGACGGATGTCAGGCGTGTCCCTGCTCTACCTGGTGTGTGTGTGTGTGTGTGTGTGTCAGAGCCGCTGCCCACCTGTTGTTGGCAGTGAAGGTAGCAGCCAGAGCGATGCCAGGCTCCCTCTTCTTCGGGCCGGTGGGAGAGTCCACGCTGCCGGTGCTGCGGGAGCTCGAGTGCAGCGGGACAGTTCTGGGCTGATCGTCCTTAGAGACAGGAAACAAACACGCGTTACGTCTACAACTACTGAGACAGTGACAAACCTTCAAATCGCTTTTTATGTCTGGAAAGGAGGAACATCGGCTACGTTGTTTAGCTATATAGCACAGATGATGATCAAGATGTTTATTAAATCAACATGTGTGTGGAGGTATCTGATGTCTTTCATGTAGTTATGTTGGATGTATAATGCATTTATATGCCGATGTATTTATGTGCAGACTGTAGCAACACATTTCCTCAGAAAAGGACAAAAAGGATCTATTTATATGAAATGAAATGAGAGAGTGGTTGAAGGCAGCTACCAGGATGTTCCACGTGGTTCTGTCTGGTGAGGCTTTGCTGAGGCTGGCCAGTTTCTGGCGTCCATCTGAGCTGCTGTCGAACAGGGCCAGGTAGTCCTCACTCTGGTCCTGACTGGGGAACACACAAGTCAGCCACAGGTTGAACAATACTGCACAATACTAGCACTGCTATCCCCATGAAACCAAAATGATTTGCATAGGAAGACACCACTAGAGTGGGCCAAAACATATTTGTGCAATTAGGATGAAGTGTATTTTTCGTTGTAGCTGTGAGCCAAGAACTTTTTTTTTTTTTTTAATCTGTCCTTCAAGTGGCAAAAAAAGCATTATGGGCTCAATTTACACACAAGCAGGGCTTAGCAGTGCACGATATGCAATTAAACAACGGCACACAATGCAGGAACCTCAGGTCATGGCTTTCAGAAGATTAAATGTTGTAATGACAGCTGCAGAAAGGGGACTCATCCCCGTCTCTTCTCCTCCCCCAAGTACTGGAATTCAGTATGTGGCAGCTGACCGTCTGCGAGGGGGAACTCCGTTACGGATTCCATGTAAATGCGTGCATGTGTTGATCCCGACGGCCTTCAAATAGCCGTACACACCAGCTCCTCCATCAGGAGGCACAGATGTAGGCTGACCTCTTGTCTGGCCTGGCCTCCTACGCTACGTGTGCTGTGCAGCGTGTCTGGAGAAGTATAGAAATGAGCATGTGTGTGAGCATGGGTGAAGCCAGCTGGCCCAATGAAAAGCAATCGGACAACACAATTGAGGCAGCACATTCCTCCACTTTCTGCTTTTCAAGAGAGCGGTGCACGGAGGGGAGGAAGCAGTGGAGAGGCAGAGGGGTGGTGAGCGACCCAATGATGACCCTTAAAGACTTGGGGGGGGGGGGGGGGTTTCGGTGGTACTTAGAATTTAAAGCCCCTCTGCTCTGCATCCTCAGAGGCAGAGAGGGGAGGGGGCATGGTGGCAGCTGGCGGACAATAGAAGCAGAGCGTGCACACACACACTTCTCCTTTCACTGGCTCCTGCTGGGGGGGGGGGGGGGGGGGGGGTAATTTGACCCCAAAGTCCCGGCCCTCCCCCCTCTAACCTGGGACAAAGCAAGTCGCTGCACCCCGCGACAGCCGCCCAGCTCCCCTCTACTCTTTATCATGCCGGAGCGCCACAATTCCCATTGTCCTGGAGCTTCAGGGCTGCCAGCTGTTGATGCTGAAGAGAGACTCTGGTTTAAAGAGCAAAGACACTGCGCACGAGCTCCAGGGATTCAGAGCACCAGCACCGCTCCAAGACCGTCTGACACACCTTATCTGAAATGCACACATTCTTCTCTGTCGTTTACAAAAACATGTGTGTTACTGTAAAGGTCATCTGATGATCCAACAGGAGGACATGTTGTGCCTGAGGCTTTGCAGAACACAATCAGCACATACTGTACTCTGTGCACCTTAGTGTGTCAATGTCAGTGATAAGGAATGAAGGGAAGAGTTCTGGCCCAGAGGAATAAGAAGGGATACCAATGTGCTACAAGCATGCATAGTTCCAGTGTTATTACCTCAGCAGGTGTGTGTGCATCTGTGTGTGTGTTTGCACCTTAAACTGATGTTGGCCTGCTGATTAACCTGCGTGGTGCTGTTGCACCGCCGGAGGTTCTTGATGGAGCGGGATCTCCCAAAGCTGGCATCACTCTGTGGATTCAGAAGGGTTGTTTGCAAACATTACACAAATCATGGTGTCCTGGAGAACTCTGAGACAGTTTGCTCTTTCCTGCATCTTGATTCGATCAGAACTCGTAAACAGTCAGCAGCTCCGTTCTGCTGCCAGCTCAAAAGTGCACATATGGCAGCTGACGGTTACTCACCAGGGTGTTGCGTTTTCCTCTGCTGTCACCAGCCACAGAAACCGACACGGACCGAGAGAAGTACTTCCCAGGTGAAGCGCTGCTGGGTCTTCTGGACATGGACAGCTGGGAGCCTGCCAAGCTGAGGTCCAAGGCATCTCCTGAGGCCGCTGTCGGGACGGATGAAGGGCTACGTGTCGCATGCATCCTTTAAAAAAACCTGAAAGAGAGTCAAATAGGCTTGAATGTAAGACACACTTCTGCCGCAACGACAGAGGAAGTAACATCACTTTCCCATCGACTGTTTTGTCTCCCTGGGTAACCGACAACAAACCCACTCACTGCTCAGTCAATACATCTGGGACAGTCTGACAGTAGCCACCGCTGAGGTTGTGAGGACCCGTTACTGTGTATCATGTTAGCAACGGACCACGCTAACGTCAGGTAAGTTAACTTATACATAAAGCTGTGAGGCTAACAGTAGCCTGGTGTTGCTAAAGTGGAAGATAAGATATATATATATATATATATATATATATATATATATATATATATATATTATTGAACCGTTCGGTACGAGGCTCACGGTTCGGTTCGCATGACGAACCGAACAACACGTTTGAATAAACAATTTAAAAAAATATATATATATATATTTTTTTAAACCTTTATTTCACCAGGTAGTCTCATTGAGATCACAAATCTCGTAAGTAACAATACTACATAACATTAAGGAGCAGTTTTCGTTTTTTATGCTTCTGTGTTGCTAAGAAGACACCCCAGAAGATGAGTCACTCAGGTATAGTCCATCATTGTTCAAAGTCAAAGAATAACTTCATGATGTTAGTTGTAATGAGTAAATATATTTTAAAATCAAGTACATTTCTCTGCATTTATAGTTTTCTACTGTACCGAAACGTACCGAACCGTGACTCCACTGTATCGCACCCAACCGTGAGTTTTGTGAACCGTTACACCCCTAATATATATATATATATATATATATATATATATATATATATATATATATATATATATATATATATATATATATATATATATATGCACAGTGGATAGTGCAAACAAGAGACATAGTAAAAAAACAGATCAAAACAAGTATTGTCAATAAGTAATAAAACAGTAAAGAATATTTAAAAAGTAAAAAATCCACAATAACTACAGTATTATATATATACAGACAGAATACTTGTAGTGTTGCAGTGTGTTTATTTTTGCACAGATGTTTGGTGTTGTGTTGTTGTGAGGTCTGTTGGGAGCACAGCTGGTTGTGCATCCTGAGCTCGTGCAAGACAAACACTTTGTTTTCTGACATGTTACCTGCTGCTCCACTTCGACAGGTGTGTGTGTTATCATCATCACAAGCAGGGGGTGTGATAATAAATATCGCTGCGTATGAAGCACCGCGAGCACGAGCAAAACAACACATCTAACGTTAGTCAGCATAATAACACATGCAAGCTAACAGATACTGGTACAGCAAGCTAACACGGTCATGATACCGTTAATAATAACGGTACATCTAACGTTAGTTACGTTATCTTATCGACTATTACCGATTAGTCCAAACTGATGCAACGTCATCAATCAACCGTCCCATCGACCCTAACAATGTCGGTTGTCGCTTTTCAGACTACTTACTTCTTCACAAGCTGGATGGCACCATTGCTGATACGCTCTGTGTTCGGTTTCGCGGCTTTAGTTCCCGACACAATCCTCCTGATACCCAGAGAAAGTACTCCGTTGACTCAGTGGGAGCCAAATAACGCGTAACATCATCTCTGGTACCGAGGCACATAGCGGCAGCCTCTCGACGTCTGTGATTGGCGGAGGTAGAACATTGTCTCTTTGTACGTGGATCTGATTGGCTAAGCCGAGCTGTCCGTCTGCCGTGTGGATTCCAAGGGGCGTGGATCGAGCAACGGGTTGGTTGACTTTGCAGAGGGAGGTGTCAGAGGGCAAAATCACATTTTTGAGTGTTGGGAAATACTTGAACAGAAAAAAAAACTCAGATTTCTTTATAATGATTTTATTATTTGTTCCCAGACTCCTTATTAACAGAATCAACATGTAACATAAGGAATATAATAGGCCTGCTTCAAATGCATTGATTTGCACGATACCCTGGTCACTTTCAGACATCTCAACATATACAGAACGATTTAATCAGAACATGCCCTATCATATGGAATGAATTACATTCAATATCCAGATATCCCAACAGCAAGATATCCCAACAACAATAACAAAAATATCAGAAATAAGTCGGTAGAAATAATTTATCTTCTTTTAAACTCCACAGCAGCCTTCCACACGTCGGCCCCGTGTCCCAGCGTGATGTCCTCTGGTAGAAGCTTGAGCCCCAGCAGCACTGGAAGGTTTTTCTGCTCCAAATGGACCGCTACGGTGGACCTGATGCTGGAGACGGCAGGGAGAGGAGGGCATGAGGAAAAACAACTGTTAGCACTGCCTCCATTGTTTACACCACACGCATGCCTATTCACTTCCCTGTCCAGCTGCTGCTTCAATAGGAGTGACCTGTGGCTGAGGGGATACAACTTAAGCTCCTTTCCCCTGACAGATGGCTGCCTGGAGGGGTCACGCTCTCTGGTCCTGGAAGTCAGAAAGGCTCCAAATCCCAGGGGAGAGCCCCGGGTGAGACCTCCACACTTTGCTCTGTCTGGGATCAATGGATTCCTTTAGACGAGGGTGGTGATCTTTAAACTGACGATAGCCACACGTCTTACATTCATGAGCTTTCAAACACATTCTCATTCCTATAAACACCTCTTGGGTAAACTAGGGATTAGATGTAAATCATGCAAATGTTTTGAGGATTGTTTTACCATTTGGCACATGACTTCCTGCAAAAACTAAACTCACAAATGGTCAGTTTGGTTGTGTTTTCACCACGGAGGGGGCAGTGCAAATGGTTTGTGCTTACTCCCAGTGTGGTTGGTAACCCTGCTCCGGCACGGCATTGCTCGTCTTCAGCAGCAGAATTTCATGCAGCTCCAAAGAGAAAGTGTCAACATCTGTGCCGGCGAAGAAAACCTTCAGCTCCTTCCGCGCTTCCTCAGACAGCTTCTGCTGGAACTCGGGGGGAAGCGTCCGAAACGGGTCCTGAAACATGAACGTAAATTAAGTGTAATCTGTTCTGTGGCAGAAACCGCTGTGGGGATTCCTCAAATTCTGTTTTTATTGGGGTCAGATCTGGGGGCGCCGGCCGTGTCAGGCACACTTTCAAAGGATTACAGCCCAGAACATTTAACTCTCCCTGGTGTTTGGGGTCAGCCACTGGCAGCCAGCGGAGGTCACGACAAGATGAAGTCTAAAAAACAAATGCTGTGGTCACTACGGGAGGAGTTTCTTTCATGGATGTTTGCGTTTAAAATTCTTAAAAGGGGGCTTTGGCGTATGCACAGTTTAACCGTTGTTTGGGCTTCGTGATTGGCCTGTTTTAAATGTCTAAAATAGTTGGAAATAAAACGATTGATTGATTTCTAAGGCTCTTTTCTATACAATGCTCAATTCATGTACCACAAAAATGACATGTTCTAAAATAAAGTATATTCATTTGGGGGCTTTTCCACACAAATACTGATAGATGTGAATGTTTGCGATTAAATCAGCGTATGTATATATATGTATATATTTCTGCCACCCCGTAATAAATATTTCTCTTGATCCGCCACCGTATGTTACATATTTTACTTACTTGATTTCTGTTCAGCATAAGCTCAGATTTCCAAGAAGTCAGGAGCTGCCAGGTGAATACGCTGTGTTCAAGTCTGCTCTCCCCCAGACCCTGACATGAAAATCAAACAGACACGTTTTAATATTTCAGAAACATACCGATTCGTTTAGTTTTAGCTCCTCACTCACAGCTCTTCAGGGCTTATTTATTGTAATTTCTTGTTTGCAGCCTTTGTTTCTGTATGAAAACGAGTGAAACTTGCTCGACTTGTTTAATCCATCACAGTGAACATCGGCACTGGTACATTCTCATTGCATAGTAGATTTTCCCAAAAATAAAAATGTACGTTATGATTTAAAGTACAATGTAAACTGACTTATGGACCTGAACACTATCTGTTTTAATTAGCATCAGAGCACTAGAGCGGGCTGTGAGATTTGATTTAATTTATTTCCACACATTAGAGTAAAATAAATCGTATTTAAATGTGTGTTTTACAGAAAGAAAAACAACCCTGTAGAGATGCACTGCTTACTAAACGATGTCAACATAACGCCATTCTTCACATGGCAGTGTTGTCAGTCATAGCTGTGGGTCTGGAGGTTTCTACCTTGGCTACAGTGCTGGAAATCTGTGTTTCCATCTGCAGCGACTCAGCGAGGTAGGACAGCAGTTGACCTCTCGGATCTCCGCCCGTCTTTCCGAGAAAGCGAAGGCCGATCTTCACCACATACACGGCACCGCAGACGTCCGTGTACGAGCGCAGCACCGTCCTCATGGCGCTGCTCACCGAACCCTTCAGCGGTTCCTGTAGGACGGACGGGAAACAGTCAGCAGGCCAGCGAGAGGAGAGCGAAGGGAAGGAATCTGACTTCGAACAAAGCGGCCTCACAGAATCCCACAGGGGGAACGACTGTGAACATTCTTAAGACCTTCACACACGAGGGGGCGTGGAGAATAAACGACACGAAGATGCTAAATAATGCAGCACATCTATTCATACCGACAGCGAGGGGAATTTGAGACGGTCGAAACACTTTTCGGTAAAAGTTTTGAACAGATTCACAGGCAGAGGACCAACATCCAGGATCAGCAGCGTCTGACGAGAACTGTTGTGTAGCTTCAAGAGACTCGAAGATATTTGATTGAGTTTCCTTTTCGTGAAAGGCTCGGAGTTAATTTGAGTTCCCTCTGCAAGAGTTACAGTGTGTATGTCTAGTACTTTTATTGTGAAAGGTAAGAAGGGAAAGAGTGGATCTAGCTGCCTTTGTCAAGATTGAAAGGAGTAATAAAGTTTGCCTTCTTGGGTCGGACTAGTCTACACTTTAATGTACATTTTGAATATGTCTGTTCCTCGCAACGTGATTGGTTGATTCTTTTATCTGCGGTGCGAAAGCTAAAAAAAAACTTTTTAGCGGCGCAATATTCGCATTCTGTGTGAAAGTACAACAACTAATCACACGATGAAAACAGGCTGCTGTCCATCCAGATTGATCTTTAGAAAGACTGGACAGCAATCAAAAAACATGACATGTTTGCAAATTGGATCCAAAATACGTTTTGGAAGTGTTTAAATGAGATTTCTACAGATGTGTCTGAACTCCAGCTGCTCAAATCAGATTTGTGGAAGTACTGATCAGAATACATGCTACTAGCATAGGATTTGAGGAACAAATCGGTTTTGCCAGCAGTCTTAACGTAGTCTAAAAGTCAGTTCCAGATGAAGACTCAGGTATCTTCAAATAGAACTGGTCTCACCTGATGGATCTTGTCCCGGACCTCATTAAGAACCACAGAGAAGTCCTGCAGGTGTCTGTTCAAGTACCTCGAGGTGTCCTGATCGTGATCAGAGAGGACAGCAGTGCTGGTTAGTAGAATGTTTGGTTTCACTTGTGCGATTGGTTTCGATTCTTATTTATTTTTACCGCTTGGATGAGCGGTTTCCCGGCCAGGAAGCGGCGGGCCAGCTGGGTCTGGATGCCCAGCAGGTCGTAGTTTCTGTCCGTCTCCCCGCCTTTCTTCAAGGTGTAGTGGCAGTGGGATAAAACCAGAGGCAGCAGCTCTCTTTCTGGGCTGCACAGAGTCAGCTGGGTGTCTGAGACGCTCTCTAGAGGAACACTGTATTCACTGGGGAAAGAAAACAGGAGCATGTCCGTCATCAGCCGTGTTAAACAGGTACAGGTACTCACCTGTTACAGGTACAGGTGAGTTTGTATGACACATGCGTGAGTCTAAAGTACACATGCGTGAGTCTAAAGTACACATACGTGAGTCTAAAGCACACATGCGTGAGTCTAAAGTACACATACGTGAGTCTAAAGTACACATACGTGAGTCTAAAGTACACATACGTGAGTCTAAAGCACACATGCGTGAGTCTAAAGTACACATACGTGAGTCTAAAGTACACATACGTGAGTCTAAAGTACACATACGTGAGTCTAAAGCACACATGCGTGAGTCTAAAGCACACATGCGTGAGTCTAAAGTACACATACGTGAGTCTAAAGTACACATACGTGAGTCTAAAGCACACATGCGTGAGTCTAAAGTACACATACGTGAGTCTAAAGTACACATACGTGAGTCTAAAGCACACATGCGTGAGTCTAAAGTACACATACGTGAGTCTAAAGTACACATACGTGAGTCTAAAGTACACATACGTGAGTCTAAAGCACACATACGTGAGTCTAAAGTACACATGCGTGAGTCTAAAGCACACATGCGTGAGTCTAAAGTACACATACGTGAGTCTAAAGTACACATACGTGAGTCTAAAGTACACATGCGTGAGTCTAAAGTACACATGCGTGAGTCTAAAGCACACATGCGTGAGTCTAAAGTACACATGCGTGAGTCTAAAGTACACATGCGTGAGTCTGAAGTACACATGTATAAGTCTGAAGTACACATGCGTGAGTCTAAAGCACACATGCGTGAGTCTAAAGTACACATACGTGAGTCTAAAGTACACATGCGTGAGTCTGAAGTACACATGTATAAGTCTGAAGTACACATGCGTGAGTCTAAAGTACACATGCGTGAGTCTAAAGTACACATACGTGAGTCTGAAGTACACATGTATAAGTCTAAAGTACACATGTATAAGTCTAAAGTACACATGTGTCAGTGTAAAGTACACATGTATAAGTCTAAAGTACACATGTATAAGTCTAAAGTACACATGTATAAGTCTAAAGTACACATGTGTAAGTGTAAAGTACACATGTGTAAGTCTAAAGTACACATGTATAAGTCTAAAGTACACATGTGTAAGTGTAAAGTACACATGTATAAGTCTAAAGTACACATGTGTAAGTGTAAAGTACACATGTGTAAGTGTAAAGTACACATGTATAAGTCTAAAGTACACATGTATAAGTCTAAAGTACACATGTGTAAGTGTAAAGTACACATGTGTAAGTGTAAAGTACACATGTATAAGTCTAAAGTACACATGTATAAGTCTAAAGTACACATGTGTAAGTGTAAAGTACACATGTGTAAGTCTAAAGTACACATGTATAAGTCTAAAGTACACATGTGTAAGTGTAAAGTACACATGTATAAGTCTAAAGTACACATGTGTAAGTGTAAAGTACACATGTGTAAGTGTAAAGTACACATGTATAAGTCTAAAGTACACATGTATAAGTCTAAAGTACACATGTGTAAGTGTAAAGTACACATGTGTAAGTGTAAAGTACACATGTATAAGTCTAAAGTACACATGTATAAGTCTAAAGTACACATGTGTAAGTGTAAAGTATACATGTATAAGTCTAAAGTACACATATGTAAGTGTAAAGTACACATGTATAAGTCTAAAGTACACATGTGTAAGTGTAAAGTACACATACATGAGTCTAAAGTACACATGTATAAGTCTAAAGTACACATGTGTAAGTGTAAAGTACACATGTGTAAGTGTAAAGTACACATGCGTGAGTCTAAAGTACACATGTGTAAGTGTAAAGTACACATGTGTAAGTGTAAAGTACACATGTATAAGTCTAAAGTACACATGTGTAAGTGTAAAGTACACATGTATAAGTGTAAAGTACACATGTGTAAGTGTAAAGTACACATGTATAAGTCTAAAGTACACATGTGTAAGTGTAAAGTACACATGTATAAGTCTAAAGTACACATGTGTAAGTGTAAAGTACACATGTATAAGTCTAAAGTACACATGTGTAAGTCTAAAGTACACATGTGTAAGTGTAAAGTACACATGTGTAAGTCTAAAGTACACATGTGTAAGTGTAAAGTACACATGTATAAGTCTAAAGTACACATGTGTAAGTCTAAAGTACACATGTGTAAGTGTAAAGTACACATGTGTAAGTCTAAAGTACACATGTGTAAGTGTAAAGTACACATGTATAAGTCTAAAGTACACATGTGTAAGTCTAAAGTACACATGTGTAAGTGTAAAGTACACATGTATAAGTCTAAAGTACACATGTGTAAGTGTAAAGTACACGATTTAAGGATCTTTTATGACCACTGGTACAGAGCAATGTGTTTCACTCAGCATTCAATTGTTTTGACAAAACAACCTAAACTCAAGGTCCACTTACTCGCTTGTTCTGGAGCTTTCGACCACGTTACATGCGCTTCATCAGCGGACTCTTTGACGCTCAACTGAGACAAAGCAGTGCTCAGGATCATGAGACTTTTTGGAGAGTCCTGGATCCTTCGCTGAATCTGCTGCTGAAGACCGTGTGAAATGGTCGAAAGCTCCAGAACAAGCGAGTAAACGGACCTTGAATTAATACTGATGGCCAACTGCTGTCAAACTCCAGAAGTTTTGCAAGCTTCAGATTTTTTACCAGTTCAAGACAAGTTTGCGAGACGCACGAGAAGCTTCCAGAAGAACTCTAGATGGTCGGCTGGTGGTTTCAATTTCAAGTAAGTAGCTTTTATATTTCACGGTTTTGCTCGATGGACCCTGCGATTGTATTTGCATTCTCACACTTTGACCCTCGGGTGTACCGACCTGTCCTCTTGGCGGCTCGCTCTCACCAGGCTGTTGTGAGTCTCCGACAGGAAGTCCACCAGAGTCCGGAGACACGACCCCGGTCCGTGTCGGGACGGAGTCAGAAGCTCCGCAGAGCTCTCGGCTGTCAGGTTCACATCCACACCCGAGTCTGCTGCTGTAAAGACACACACAGGCGTGAGAGAGAGTCAATGAAGCAAATAAATAATAAAATACAACCAATCACTGCTCTACACGGAGGAGTGAGCTTCTGCTTTCACACCAGTTCAATTAAACAAGTAGTTTTACTCTCAATTCATTCTGATTTAGCTCATTATGATTCATTAAGAGACTAAATGTAACATTTTCAATCGTTCCCTAATTATTATGAAACCAAACACTGAAGACTTCACACTGTTTACATTAAACACTGCTGTTAATCACTGTTTAACAGCAACAAATCGAACAATTACTGTTCTTCAAATTGCTGTAGAAATTGCTTTTAAAATCATAACTTTATTGCATAGTTTTCAATGAATGAACACTTTTAATTTGATCTTGTAAATCCCGTAGTAACTTCAGCTTAGAATAGGGCTCAATAACTTCAGGTTATTGATATTGTTCGTGTTATATTAGTAGAAGACGTAGCTGTAATATTCATAGTGCTGACGTTGGTAGCGGAGGCTGATTATTGTGTCTTTTGACAGACCAACACATGATCAACAGAGGAGCAGCTGCACATTCACACATCAGAGGTAAATGCTTACAGCTGTTGGCCACCTCGGCTCTGAGGCTGTTCCACACCTCCATGAACGTCTCCACTCTCTCCAGCAGCATCTTCCTCTGGTACCCTGACGAGGATAACGAGAAAGCTCAGTGCGCGTGTCCCTGTTTCCTGGTTGTTGTTGTTCGTTCAATGACACATTGACCTGCATACCTGCAGGTATCCTCTGTAACATCTGAGCAACGGTCTGATCTGCAGAGTGTGAGGTCAGAGGAAAGGCCCTCAGCAGGTCGGACTGTAACGCAGCCAGCTCAGGTAAGTGACGGAGCCGCCGCACACAGCGAATCTGTGGGACGAGCAGAGTCAGCGCATGTCAAACGCATAATAACTTATGTCATTGTGAACATCTGCAGTGATGAAACACGCATTCATATTCACTGAGAAATTACAAAACATGAGTTTAAGGAGAGTCTTAGGAATCACTTGTTGAAATGTAAAGTGTAGAAGCTCAACGTTTTCCTGGATGCTTTGGTTTCACACCGTCATGTGATTTCTCTCTTTTCTTTTGCAAAACACAGTTTTTAACATTCAAAATGTCATCCAATCTTCAAACAATGTGTTTTATTTGGTATTTTAATATATTTGTTTGTTAAACTTGCACACATTTTTCAGTGAGAGTTGTAGGTGGCACTGAAACCTCAGAGGTCCTGGTTTGAAGTGTTGCACAATATATTCTTGCCCCAATATTCCCGGCCAGGATTCATGTACAAAAATCTATTATTGTGATTTTGATGCAAATAAAAGTCTAGATGCAGATTAAGCTTCTAAACAATTTATTTCATTCAAATAACGTATGTAAATAATGGTGTTGGCGGTCGTCCTGATAGCTAAGTGGATGTTTCGTGCCATCAGTCGTCACGACTCCTCAGATCAGGATTTAAAACAGATCTGGTGTACCGAGGTGTCGGTTCCTACTTATCCTCCGCTGGGTCCCAGTGCAAGGATCTCACATGGCCCCTGATGAGGATCGTACCTTCTGGAGGAACAGGCTCAGCAGCGGTAAGGAGCTGCGTTCCTGTGCTTCTCCCACCAGCTGAGTGAAGCGCTCCACCGTCATGGACTCCGGCAGAGTCCAGAAGGAGGAGCGATGTGTCGGGCAGTCGGAGGGGAGGGACAACATGGGCCCCGGATCGCTGAAGAGGAGAGTCATCAGGGGACTTGCAGCAAGTCCGTCGTCGCCACCGATTCTGTCCTGAGCTTCGGCCAGATTCTCCTGCAAACGCTGCAAACGGAAGAAACAAGCTTCCATCACCCGGTCGCACAAAACGTCTTACTTTTGAAAAGGTCACAAGTATTAAACCCAGTTACAGCAATCAATGCGCTGCTTCAAAGTGTAAGTAACCACTTCGTTCAGCGGAACACCAATACATGTGAGTATTTAGTGGCGTTTTGATGGATTCAGGTCCACATTAAGGATTGGAAATCTACATATTGTGATATAAATATGCGTAGTGACTGCTCTCTGCTGGTTGAAACCTGGCATGAAAGCCGAACATTGTCTCTCTTCTTCTTGGACACCCGGACGGTAACGAGAAGAAGCCGAGCGTGTGTCGGGTTCCAGCGTCTGCATGGCGTCATGGTTGATACCTTTTCACGTTCTAAAGGGGTTTTTACTTTGTAATTAGAGAGTTACTCCTTAAATACATCGTATTCCTCACTTGAAGTACTGGGTTGATGGCAGAATCACAGACCAGCTTCTCCCAGCGCTGCCGTCCTTGTTTGGAGGACAGATCCTGGTTCGCTCCGCGGGAACCTTTGTTAACATTCAGCAGAGTTATGTCACATTCTTTACTCTCTGAATATTAAAAGCAGCGAGCTGAGAATCGTTGGTAAGCTGAGCATCACCTGGAGACTCTGCGCATGTATTGAGAATCAGATGAAGTGTAACCGCTGTGTTGTCCGTGTTCTGATCCAGCGCCTGGCCCAGCACACGCAGGTCCTTTTCAAGGTGTCTCCACAGGAAGTTGAGGACGTCATGGGGCCTCGGGTGGATCATCTCACCAACTCCCTACAACCAACCACCACAGGAGTATCATTAAACAATGCCATCGTTTCAATGCCACTGACATAACATCTGGTGCAAAGTCTCACTCTGTCGTTGGTCATTGCGCCCTGAAGCATGGCGAGGTGTGTGAGCAGCCGCAGGATGCAGGACTTAGCGTACGTCATCTGTCTCTCTGGGGCGTCAGACCTCTGGTCGGCGTCTCCTAAGATGTGTCCCGTCCGCGTTTGATCCCTGACACTTTATGCAAACGAGGAGGAACAATAATTAAACATTTGACTGAAAATACCGGCACAAAGCTGGATGACTGAAGAGATTCATACCTTTGCATTGGAGTAAATCCTGCTACTGGGTTGTGCTGCACGCCACCGATTGGGACTCCACACACTTGGCATGTTATTTTAACCATCGGTTTGCCACACTATGGGACAATAGAGGAGCATGAAATGTATTATTTATTGAACTTCTCTGTTCTTAATGAAACCCTGTTCAGAGGGAAACGGCTCATACCTCTGTCACAATGCAGGGATGTCCATTAGCGCAGGCTGTAAAGATGTCAAACACATTATATTCATAACCTGATGGACAGTTTAGAGAGAAGTGATGGTCAAATAAATCCTTTATACTGTACAATACTTACAGTACAGCTGTGCCTTTTTGTCTTGAGTGAACCACTGTCTGACTTCACTCATGTGATCATCGGGCATGGTTGGCAGGAAGGAGTTCTAGGAGGGAAACGTGAGTTGAGTTAATGTGCTACATTCATGGAGTAAGATATTTATAATGAGCGCGGTCGCCTCACAGCAAGAGGGACGGTTCAGGTTTGAAGAAGTAAAGATAAGAAGTGTCTCACTGTAACGTTCTGAGGCTGGGAGGCGATCTGATGAAGAGGAACCAGCAGAGGGTTTCCACTGAGGAGCACAGAGTCCAGGTGGACCAGCAGCTCCAGGAGGGTTTGTCTCTGGGCAGAAAGATGCGCGTCGATGCGGAGACACGAGCGCGGTCCGCCGATGTGATTTGACAGAAGCGCAGCGCAGAACTTCCTGAACTCCACCGACTTGACGTTCTTCAGGAGCTCCTCCAGCTTCGCCAGCTCCTGTGAGGTCATGTAGTGTTTAAAAAGCAACCAAAGAACGTAAATCTACTTCTGACACTTTCAACACGATGACATCATGTATTCTGACCTGAGGGGAGGGAAGCATGCTGACGTCAGGTGATTTGTAGCGACAGGTGACCTGTCTGAACAAGGCCAGGCCCAGCAGGCGGATCTGAGAACCGCTCAGCTTCTACACAGAAAACACATCAAGATGATGTCATCCAAAACAAACGGACAGAATCTTCTTTGGCAGTTCATTTAAAATTGAACCGATCATGTTTTGGTTTTTATTACCAGTTACTGTTTCAAATGGGAAGTACCCAAGAGACATATTCAGCATTTATAAGCAACATTTATTAAATGTTTGTATGGTGCTTATGAATGCTAAACGGCCTCTAGTGGTCGTTAGGAGCCATGACAGCGTCAGGATCATTAATTCCTCTTTTCTCCTCTAAACAGAGCACGCTGCTCACAAACTAGATGAACTAATCATCTTCATAGTTTATTATGAATCATGTTATTTCAGCCGTGGAGTCTCTCTGACCCGTATTTGTGTCATGAAGGAGTCCGATCTGTTCTCCAGCAGAACGTGGCCCACAGCGTCTCTCATGGCTCGGTACGGCGCCCCGCAGCAGAGGAACTGGTCCACGTGAGTTGGAATGATCTTCTGTGTAGAAACAAATATATTTGAGTGATTTAGATGAAAAATCCTCTTTGCATAGTCATCAGTTCCAGCGTATGGATCTTATTGTAAGTTCATAGCCGTTAACAGAGCGATGGAGTTCCTTGGTATGGAACACATTGTACCTCGTGCTCTAAAAAGCTTAGTTTACGTTAGTCACGTTTAGTTTAAGAAGTGTTTGTCTCCACCTGGAGTCGAAGCAGGTCTGGAGGGAACAGCCATCTCCAGGCCGGGTTGTTCATCATGGACAGAATGCAGTCCACACCTGAGAGCCTGTGGAGGGCTCGCAGCAGGTAAACCCTGTGCCAGTCGTTAGCACGGCTCTCACACACCGCCTTCACCTGCTGCAGGTACTGAGCCTCCACGCCTGCAGGTCTGCCTGCATGTCACCAGGAAACACGGCGCTTTATTTCCCTTTCAAAACCCCCCAGCGTTGATGCATCACATGTCACTTTAACAGAAGTTTCCCACCTTGAGCCTCCTGCAGCAGCCGCGCAGCAGAGCTCAGACACAGTCTCAGTCTGGCGACGTTGAGCAGGAACTCCGCTGGGTCCTGTTGTCTGTCTGGAGTCTGTTGACTGGCGACGCTGCTCAGGAACACCGTCTCCGCTCGTCTCTGCTGACCTCCGCTCTGTTCCGCTCCTCTCGCCTCTGAGCACAACAGAGAGTCCTGGAAAACGTAATAACTTCATCAATGACAAGTGATGGCGTTTGATTGTGTGTAAATGCACGTTTTTAACAAGTAGGCATTAGCACCAAAGATGAAGCCAAAGTAAAGCAACAAGAAGGATCCTCATCACGTCAGAGATGGAGGACTGATGGACTTTTACCTGGAAGCAGTTCACAAACAGCAGGTAGAGTTCAGTGCGGTCTTCTCTGGTCAGAAGATTCTCCTCCAGGTTCTTCAGGTAGGTCTGAATGTGAGTCTTCACCTGCTCAAAACTGACAGAAACAACCAGTCACACACGCGTTACTGTAGTTACCATACGTGAACATCTGTAAACATAAATAATGATCCCACAGGCATCGAGTGAAACTAGGAGAGTAAACTGAGGAGTGCAGCTATTCTCAACCACTGGTGGGGATCAGAGCGCCATCTAGTGGGCCGCAGAGGTACTGCCAAATGAGTTTAAATTAGATTAAGTTTAAAAAATGATGTTTGGATCATTTACAAAGAGTTATTAAAATGTCTAAATGTGCTTAGAAATTCACACAAAAAAAAGAAGTGAGGAACTATGACCCTAAATACGTTACATCTGGATCATAAAAGCAGTGATGGGTATTTATTTTGGTCACAACAGCTGACAGAAGCCTAACACATATCTACAGATTATTGTGATCATGTTGTGTTTATTTCTTATTCATTTGGGAAGGTGGTCCCTGGACTCATTCCTCCACTTCTCTGATTGTTATTATTGCTGTTGAGTGAGCAGCTCTCCACGAGGCTTCATGATAATCTACCTGTAGAGCTCACGAGCCTTCAGCTGATCTGAGACGATGAAATCACCTGTGCTGCAGCAGCAGTTTTGGCAGCACGGATCGCACCACTGGACTGTTATCCACACACTCCAGGAAGGGAGTGAGCTCTCTGGTCCTGTACACGTCTCCTGCATCGCACAACAAGAACACAAGGAGGCCGACTGTGTTATCATCGCAGCGTCATCGATCATCAGTTACCCTCATCGCCTGACTCCCCCACTGACCGTTAGCGGAGACGAGCAGGGAGAAGAGCAGCTCCACCACTCCGTCTCCGGGCGTCCGTCCCTCTGAGAGACAGAACCTGGACACCACCTCCAGGAAGTAGGAGTTACAGCAGTCCCTGACCGCTGCTTGCTGCTGAAGCGCCGCCCTGAACCACGAAGAGAAAAGTCACCATGAGAGCTGAACGACAGCGTCGGACGGCCGGACGCCTCAACATCTAACGGACACATTTGTCTGAACTCACTTGACGGTGGGGGAAACAGTCGGCGTGAAGTCGGGTGGCAGGTCTGTCCTGCACTGAGGACAGTGTCTTTGCTCCTGAATGCAGCGTTGGAGACACGGCAAACAGAAGACGTGCTGGCAGGGCAGGACGGCCGGATCTGTTAACCCCGACAGGCAAACCAGGCAGGAAATGCCCAACCTTCAAAATATCACGAGAGAGATTTATTATTAGACTGTGAGATAATAAAATAAGAGATTCTAGTGGTGTTTATTGTTATTATTAATATTCTGACCTCAGCTCTCGGCAGATACTCTCATCATGGAAAGAATTGAGGATCCGGATCAGCTGCTGCAGTGTGTCCACGCTCCTCACATCAGGGCACTCCTGCATCAGCTGTCAATGAGAGAAACACTAATGTGAGGACCCGTCTGACCGCAGACAACGACCAAAACATTTGACTTCTGTTGTTCACTATGTTTCTTGTTTTTAGTAAGAATTCCTTTACTGATCCTTTCTGGTTCTTCTGCACTTAAATGTCACTCAAGGAGACACGTACAGACCAGGAAGAGACCCAAGTGACCCTTAAAGACACAAATAGACTTCAAAAAACCAACACAAATAGACACAAAAGATACACAAAAGGACTACAGACACAAAATCACGAAAAAGAGACGCAAAAGAACAACAAAGTGACGTAAAATGAACAGACGCGTAACAACAATTTCAAATCGACACAAAACAGCTCGAAAAAGAGGCTTAATCACGACAGTCTGTGTGTCTTGCTCCTGTGTAGGAGAGGTGGCGGGGGCTGTTGTCTCATGGAGAGAGGTCACCTCAGCTGACTTACTAACGACTAACTCATCGATCATGAGAAGAGATGCGTCCGGATCCGGGAGGGTTACAACCTCTTTCTGTCACGATGAAAACACTCACGCTCAGGAGAAGGTTGCAGTGTTTCAGAGCCAGTTCTCTCAACCTCGAGTCTTTCTGTTTCACTCTGAAGACGACGTGCTGGATGAAAGATGCAACAACCAGCATCCCGTGCCACAGCGACCTGAAACAGCAAAGAGGTTATCGAAACACTTTAAAACACAAAAAAACATCATTTTTTCCTGCTGCACGTTGTGACAGACTCACCTGATGGAGTCCAGATGCTGCAGACAGCCGGCGCTGCAGAGGGTTCTGTATTTCTGACCGAACACTCGGTCCAGACACGGCTGCAGAAACTCCACTCTGCTCACGAAGGACTCGCACTCCTGCAGCGACGTCACGGTCAGCAGTTTGGTCTGTTCAACACAGACACCGAGCGCTCCAATGTCCTCCACCTGCAAAACATCCACCTTTTTAGATCTCACAACTAAGGATCATGCTAATGTTTAGCATGTTAGCTCAGGTTCCACACAGTGTTGTCAACTCCTCAGTGAGGAAAGTAGCTACACACAGTGTCTAAGCAGCTCTGCTTCCAACCCACTTCATATTTCAACAAATACTACAATTACATCCTTCAGCTAACAACTGAAAAAAACATCTAAATTGTTCTCACCATTTCTCGGGGCTCCCTATTCGACCCCTGCTGAGCGACATCGGTGGCTAGCTGTGGCTGCAGCAGAAACATGTGGCTGAGAGCGTCCAGTCGGGGGGCAAAGTGTTTGGCAGCAGCTGTTATCCAAGCAGGCGAGAGCTCCGCGGCGGCACCCACGGAGGTCTGGAGCTCGGACACGCAGCCCAACATGGCCCTGGAGAACACCTGGACAACAAGTCGAGATTATTACCGGCAGTTCCCCAAAATACGTTTCACCTAAATGTGAGGCTCAAAGCGTCGGTACCCTCAGCTCGTCATTTGACTTGATCTTCAGAGAGAGCAGCAGGAAGTCTTGGAGGTAGAGCTGTCCGTACTGCCATCGATCCTCGTCGGAGAGGTTCTGTATGTGACCGCCCAGCTGGCTACTGGAGAAGGTGCTCACGAACTGCAGAATCCTCCCTGTGCCGTCCTCTGTTGTTACTGAGGAACAAGTCATCAAAACATTTGTGACCACACTATATATACTGTATCTGCTCATCGTAGGACAGAGATTATATATACAGTAGTGTGTAGAAAAGTCGAAGATGAAGGCAAACCTGGCATGAATTCAGATTCTTCCCACAAGCCTTCAAGGTGAATCCTGAGGAGCCAGCTGAACGGAGCAGCGCAGGATCGTTCTTCACCATCCAGCATGAAGTAGTGATGCACCGGCACCTCCTGGTCTGACTCACTGGAGCTTATAACAAGCGGAGAAAAGGTATGCCTTTGGTTGAAAAAACAACTGACAGACATCACCATGAAACTTCACCAGATGATTACGGACTTTAAGAGGAGTGTTTATTGTATTACAAGTTATCTGAAATGTTTTGTTTAAATATGCAAATGAGACATTATCTAATGGTAACTTTTGGTGAATTTAGTAGAAATCTACAGACGTAAACAGACAAAGTAGTTGAATAAACACCTAAATATGTATTTGGGATGTTTTCTTTTCATTACTCTGAAAGAAGACGTGTTAGGGAAGCTAAACAGCCCAGAATCAGGGAACCGTGGGAATTAGACAGAACAAGTAACCCTTAATACCTTGAGCTTTGAAGAGGTGTTAGGCCTAAAATCTGTGAATCTGACAGGATGTCCAACCACAGCTTTACCAGGCCCTGGCTGAGCCTGTCATCAGACAGCAGGTCCAGATTTGCAAATCTGTCCATAACTTCCAACATGTTGGCCAAGATTGGAGTCACGATGGACTGAAGACGGCGCCACAGGGTGTATCTGTCAGTTAAAGACGCAAAAGAAAGCTCCACTCCATCAAATCATCAACTAGAAACACTTAAAGAATGCACATGAAGCACCAATGTGCAGAGAGAAATACTAAGGTCCAAAACTGGAGCCAAAGCCACACCGAAAACAAATCACTCGATCCAGTACGTTAATCTTTATTAAAACGTTTCCAAGTTAACGTTACCTCAGAGTTCCCCCCTCCTGCAGAGCCTGGCGTTTCATGGCTTCTCTGCTCACCCACTCCTTAGGAGAGCCCATCATTTCTTCTGTCTGTTTCAAAGCCTCGGCCAGTCTACTCAACAACACCTCCTGAAAGTGAGCTTTAATAAAGTATATAGTTGACATATATCAGACACAAATGAGGGATGCAACAAGTGAAAGAGTCAGATGTTTGCTTATTACGGACAAAATGAGTAATTCACAAAGAAAGTGATTAGAAACAATCAACAAACAAAAAAAAAACGTATTCTCAGATGATATATATCTATATTTACCTCCTATTTGCACTTGACCAGCTCCCAGAAGAGTCAGAAGGATGTGCACCCGCTGCATGCTTCGCGATGTCACGCCATCGGGGTCCCTCAGCAAACCCACAGCTTTTTGGATACACGATCTCACTAAGGCAAGGCTGTGGAGGTGGGCTCTATCTCCCTGCATGCAAACACAGTGACATTTGTTTTTTACGTGAACGCATATAAAGGAACATTTATTTACTTTTAAACTCACTTTTGTATCTACCTGAGAGTCTCTACTTGTCCTCGCAGTTTCTTCATCGTCATGGTGTCCTATTAAAGTAAAAACATATGGTTTATTTTAAAGTACAAATTAGCCTAGAGAACAGTAAAAACACTTTCTTTCCCATTTGTAACACAACACACTTGGTAGTGACCAGATGATGAATAGCGTATACCTGACAGTGCAGGGTGGAGTAGGCTGCTGATGAGAGTTCCACAGAAAACCAAGAGGTTCAGGCTCATGTCCTCTGAATCCCTCAGGTCATCAATGTGCACGGAGTGCCAGACTCCTTCGGCGCGAAAGACAAAATGTTCCTCAAGTCTTGTTATACGTCAAGTTTAATGCAGTCAACAAATAATTGACCCTCCATTAAGCCCGCTGCTACACCGTCAGGCTGTCAGCTACATTACCATGGAGCCCACACTAACTGCACTCCCTGAATAAATATCATCTAGTTTTGGGAAAAACTAAAAATGTATTTCAGAGAGAAGCAGACAGAAGGGTCTACAGTATGTTTTTGAAGGATATATTCAGCATGTCAAACTGATTCAGCAGTGAAAACAGGTTAAATCGATAAAGAGAGAAGCTAAAGCTACAGCTTACAGTGTAAAAGTGAACCACTACATCACCTGGACATCCAAACAAAAGACAATGAAATTAAGGAACAACACTGCAATGCTGCAAAAGCAGCAAGTGTTTACATTCAGTATACCTTCAGTAGCTAGCATAGAATAGAAGTGCTAATGCTAGTTTATGGTGCGCTAACGTACTCTGCTAATGTTAGCTCCACAGGTTTTTATGTTGGCATGAGAGTCTGTGGAGCAGAACTGGATAGTTGTCGGACCCTGGTCAAAGATGGCCGATGCTACGCTTTGATTGGCCAGTCTGCGTTCGAGGGGCGGGGCTTAGCAAGGGATCAATTGCATTGCAATAAACATCATATTACACGTAGTACTCACCTCCTTGGAAACCGATGTACTGAGATTTGCTTGTGAACCTAGAAACCTTCACAATGAAAATCACCCAACAGGTCTGATCCTCCAGTGACATCAAGTAGTTCATGGTGCAATATCTAGAGGCAGATGAAATCATAAACATATCTGATCTGAAACGCCTGAAATGTACTTTTTTTTCACGGAACATCCATAAAATCATATTGCAATCTGTTCAGGATGTTGTCATTGAGCCCTACTTTGCTGATGCTATAAGCTCATCACTGCTGTGGGATTCCTCGAGGTCCATCTGGATTAACAGGATGCGAAGAGAGGGGCCCGCATCTTGAAGGAAGCCCCTGACACAGAAAGGAGAGTAAGAGAAAGATTTAAAGACACAATTTAAATTAAAAAAGCCATGCTCCTGTTATCCAAATAGTTAGTACCTTATCTTGTTGCAGAAGGAGACCTCAGTGTCAAACTGGTGGAGCGAGAGAAGGAGGATCCTCTCCGTATGCAGTCCTAGAGCAGGGGCAACAACCCTGACATCCGATCTGGTTAGCAAGCTGGAGAATGTAGTTATCTGTGAAAACCCACAAAGCGGACAGTGGCATCAACAATTTGTAAAGATTTTGAACAAGTGGCAAAAACTAAATTGGAGCAGTAGTTTGTGGCCTACCTCTAGAAACTTGCTGGACCCCTGATGCTTGTTCAGGCAATCTTCCAGGAAATTTCGGAGGGAATGGTGATGCTGATGTTGGAAATACGTTCTCTGGAGTTTCTCCTTCTCTTGGTTTGCAAAATCGGAATACTTGAGCCTCACAACAGCATCAGGGGTGGCACAGTTCAACAGGAGACATTTTGCTAAATCAAAGATCTCTTCTTCCTCGTTTTCACCAGCAGCAACTTCCGTCTCCATCAATTCTTCGCTCTCGGACATCACTTTGTTCTCGTCATCACATATGTCCATTGACATATGTTCTTTTCCATCAATCTCTGTGTCCATCGCATCACCCAACTGATCGTCCTCTTCATCAGCTACCTCTTTCTGTTCGTTGGAATTTGACTCAAGTATTTTGTTTGGTTCATCTTCTTCCAGTGAGTCATCCTTTTCATTCTGCTGCTGTTGTCTCACTGCACCGGCATCAACTTTTTGTGCTCTCCTTTCCAGTGCTTGCAAGAGAGCGCTGGCACAGGCATCGCCATGGTAGCCGACAAAAATGTCAGATTGCTTGAAATCTGCTGAGGCCTCACCTAAGAATTCCTTTACCCACTCCTTCAGTTTGTGGAGAACCCTGTGCTGCCACGGTTCCAGGTCGGTACTCCTATCCACCCTGTGTTTTTCAAGCCTGTTGATGAGGGGCATGGGAAAGTGCTCATATACTTTCTTCTGGTCCTCTACTACCACCAGTCTAAAGTTTGTATGGACACGACATTTGACTCTGTGGGAGCCGAGACCGAGATCAACGTACTGCTGCTTACTGAGGTAAACATAATACTGGTTCAAGGCATCGTACAAGCTTTCGTAAAGATTTTGCATGTTGAGGAGGATGACAGTACGCCCGGTCTCCATGCACGTTTTCACCCGGTTAACGTTACGGCAGATTTGGGCATATTCCTGGTCCTTTGGGAATCCCGAGCCAAAGATTATTTCAGGCGGTGGATTGTCTCCTTTGGCAAAGATTTGTTGCTGAAGGATATGGAGAGCTGCATTGTTGGTGGTCAGCAAAAGGAGGTAACGGCTCTCCTGGTTGGCGTCAAGGTCAAGATTATTTTTCACCATTTGCAAGGTGCTTGGTCTGGGAATTTCCGTAAAGTTTTGGAGAACCTCTTGGAAAAATACGACAGGGTCAAAACCCTCTGGTTGTCCACTGAAGTTACGCAAGATGGCCTCTACCAAGTGTCCACCATCTGGCTCTTGTTGCGTTGATTTGACCACGGCAAAGAGCATTTTGACGAGGCTGTAATAATCCCTTAGACCAAAGAACTGATTCTTTGTGGTCTCCTTACATATGCTCAAGAAGGCCTTCGCCAAAGATGGGAACAGGTGTTTGATTTGCAGGAGAATTTGAGTTGAGGATGAACAAATTCCCTTTGCAGTTTCCACAAGTTCATCCTCACTCGGATCCCATCTCGACACAAATATTCCTCTGTTCATCTTTGCTGGGTCAAGAGCCCAGTTGGAAATGCCAACAAAGCCGACTTTCATGTGTGGATCTGGCTTGTCATTGTCAATGCAACCATCCTCCAAGAGAGGATGGAGGGTCTTCAGGGGCATCTGAGGAGAATCTTCTGCGAGTCCTATCTCATCAAGCACCACCACAGATACATACTCGTCCATGTTTTTGTCCTTCTGGAAACGGGCACAGTTCTTGAATGTCCCTATGATGCCTTCCGGACTTGAGTGAGGACTGCACTGGAAGGAAACCATATGAACTTGCTTGAGTTTCTTGAATAGTTCACAGTGGGAGTTCTGGCCCTGCATGGCATCAGCCACCACTGTTTTAGCAAGCGACTTAGAGCTGCCTGGCTTGCCAACCAGAAAGAGTGGAATCCTGAGCTCAATGCAAACCACCATGAGAAACACATTCTCTTTGAGTGCAACATTTTTGGCTATGGTCGCCCTTGTCTGAATGTTCTGAAGAAAGAAGTCCTGACAGGATGAAATCTCTTCCTGCAATGCTATTGGATAGCAGAGAGGGTCTGGGAAGTACCGACAAATTACAGAGAGGTAATGCTCTTTGTCTTCCAGAGATGGGTAGTAGCAGACTCCAACTGAAAGAATCAAGCACTTCAGTGCTTTATGAGCCTCATTGAGATGAGAGCAGTTGTTAAAAAGGACCTCGCTATGCTGGTAAAACCAAACTAGCACTTTCATAGACCTCTCCACATCTCTGAGACTCACAAAGCTGCACTCATTTTTCCGACTTCGCATGTATTTCTGTGAGTCTGCCAGAACATTTGAAATTATGTCCTTGCAGACCTCTGGCAAACCATGGTTAACAACTTGCTTCTGGACAATCTGTTTGATGTAGGAAAGTTCAGTTGAATCACTCAGCTGACCAAAGTCCCACACCAAAGAAGCCATGCTTGGAGGCAGAGGATGGACCCTGTACACCAGCTGTCGCAGAGGGACTTTGCCGAGGCGGTCTTCTGTTTCATCTGCCTTCACCCTGTATCCTAAACCAGCACGTTCCAAACGTTTCACCATTTCAGGTGAGTGCTTCCTGTAAGGATTGCAAGCAACTATTATTTTCAAGCCACTGTCTGCTTTCAGGGGTTCCCCTTTCATTGATTGGTCACACAGGATTTCCTTGATGGCAAAAATGGCCTCTGTGGTGTTGCCTTCATCGAAGAACAAAATGGTGTCCAGCTTGTGCATTCTACGGTTCTTTGCGGCAAGTATCTCGGCCTCCCTCACCTTTCTGTAGATCATCTCTGCTGTTGTTCCACCATGTACCTTGACAAGTACCATGTTCTCCACTGGTTTGTCCTCCCTCTGCAGAGCACACAGGAAACGGACTAATCTGGTTTTTCCACAGCCGGTCTCTCCCATGATGACAACTGGAATTCCACACCGGAATCTCATGTGTATGGCCAACATCTTCATCACATTGTCAGCAGTGAGCTCATATGTTCGGTCTGGATCAAATGTTCTGTCCGTTATTCCTTTCTTTGCACCGACAACGCAGGAAATCCTTTTGATTTTGTCAGGACGTGGCAAATTATCAAAGTTTTCAGTGAGAGAGATCCTTTGCCGTTCCAAACCCTGAAAAAGGTTTTGTGACATCACATTTTCTATCAGGACCTTGTGGCTTCGAGGATCAACTGCATTGAGTGTGTTTCGCGTCTGACATATCACATTAAAGCCGAGGAAAGACATTGAGAATCGGTCTGCATTAAAGAAAATGTACGGATGAGACTCATTTTCCCAATGCTTACGAATTGTCAGACGGGCAAGAAGGTCATCCTCCAGACTGTTGTCAATGTGTAGCTTGCGGCTTTCATCAGATGTATTCAGAGATGGCGAGGCAAAATCTCTTGACATTAGAATCATGAACTTCACAATGAATCCCTTGAAACCAGGCAGCTGGTCTGCCAGAAAATCTGGATCACAGAAAACTGAGTTCTCACAGTCTTTCAGTTGCACATTGAGGAACCAGGAGAAGTTCTTCAGCTCAGCCCAAGATGGATCTTGCATTCCACAGTATTTCAGAAATTGATTGACACAATCGATGGGATCCCCCATTGTGGATCCCTCCTGGTAGTTAAAACGATCCAGATTCTGATTGTTGCTGTAGAGCTTTAGGTATTGATAGGGTCTTTGAACCCCCTCACTGCAAAACTCCTGTTCATCCATGAGTGGATCAAAGGTCTGCTTTGACAACACCCGACTACTGGCCAACAACTCTTTCACCTCTTTTGGAGGTCTACAATTGATGGTAGGCAGAATGTCAAGAAGGCCAAGCTTCATCTGTGTGAGCAAATTAAACACAGATTTAGAAAATCAATGGCAGCCTGAGGTCATTTTTGTAATTTTGGTTTACATTAAAAAAGGGGCAGAACCTCCTAATCTGAAACTTTCAAAGCTACTCAACACAAAACAGACGGAACTGTTTTAATAATTTAAGCAATGCATGCTAATTAAGTGAAATTTAAGGCATTGCATTCAGAGATCTATGGGACCCCAGTTAATTCAAGCAGGTAAGTGTGGATTATGGGATATAAATATCAATGCATTTTAATGCTTATATTTGGTTTAGCTGTAGAATTAAAATTAACAAGCTAGCCAGCCATCTAGCAGGCAGCTGGCTAGTTACCAAGCTTACTAATTCCACGATGCTTTAATGCAACACTGGTTACAGATAATGAGCCCAACCACAGGCTGGTGTCCAGCAGCAGGACTTGGACTGACAGTCCCTCCGCCTCACTTCTCGCTGCTCTGGAAAAGGACAGCTACCTAGCTAACTAGCCAGCCATCCGTGTCTGGTGCTGCGTTTCCTGGAGAGCAGGCTACAACACTTTACGGCCCCGCTGACGTCAACAACCGCCATTTTCTTTTGTACCCCGGAAAATAGTACTATGTCAATTCTACTCCAGCTCGATGGTTTGGGAACTTGTTTACAACCTAACCTAACCTTACATACCTCTTTTGGCTGGTTTTGAGAGGATTTGTTTGTTCTCAGGACTTCAACGGTGGTCAAATGAGCGACATTTCTTCTCCACAGCATGCCATGGCTGTCGCTCAAACAGCCCAGAACTAACAGATGGAACAGGAGCTCATCCAGACCTGAACGAACCTGACAGGAAACAAAAGTGAAGGAGAAGACTGTCAAGTACAAGCAACGACAGAACAAGTGATCTGCAGAGAATGTATACTTACTCCAGCGGTGTCAATGTGCAGGAGAACAGGGTCCTGCTCTCTCAAGGGTGCCAGTTTCTCTGATAGACTCTTAATCAAAGAGTCTATATCAACACATGGCTCAATCAGTCTGATCCTGATATGATTTGCTCTGGGAGATTTCCGCTGGAACTTCTCAAACAAACGATCCACATAAAGGGATTTCCCTATTGATTGACAAAAAAATGCATTCTGTCAAGAACAATATGCCATGCCCCTATGTTTAATTTAATTTAGTAACGATTTTACGCGAGATATATCAACAAAACAACACTGTTTTTACAAACTAATCATATTCTACCCCTATTGATGAAGCATTTTCAGGGTCACCCTTACCAACTGCAGGCCGTACAGATGACACCGTCCAGACTGAGAGCTGATCTGGAGAAACCTGGGCGACGGGGCTTTGTGGGGATGTGTTTTGTGTGAAGTGGCGATGTAGATATTTCCGAGCAGTCTCTGCTGTTAGACTCACACCAGCCTGCACTTTGTCATTGCTAAAGTAAGAGGGCACATATCTGTGCTGGTGCTCAACCGGACTAACTATGATCAAGCGATAATGCGGGTTGCCGCTTCTCTGAAGACCCTCGAAGAGCTCCCCCGAGGCCACACTGACGTCATATCCCAGCAGCCCTGGATTGACGAGAGAGTATATCTTCTGGCAGTTTCTAGCGGCGCCTTGGCCGAGAGCTCGGCGGAGAAAGATCTCCACCTCCTCCTCTGTGGTTTCCTCTCTGCAGACTAGAACCTCGTCGGTAGACGGCAGAGGCTGCTCTGGATTCTGCATGTAAAAAGACAGGACGGAGGTGAAAACTTCTACATCGGGGCAAAGCACAAGATTGGGCCTCCCCTCCTGGAGGACCGGGGGAAGGTTCCTGATCATGTGCTGCTGGTTCGTTTCAGAGAGGCACGACAGGAAGTGGGCCAGAGACGAGATGTCCAAGTACTCATTGAGGTACTGCGGCATGTCGTCCTTGAATTTACACCACAGTTCTTCAAGACTGTCCTCAACGAGTAGCGAGTCCTCTGCGGCATCCTCATCGCATTTCGTTACACCATCATTTTCGTCCTCTGAAGAAAACTCCATCAAATTATGAGCCTCTTCCATGTCCTCTTCGGCGTGCCCTGGTGAAGCTGGCGTTAAGTCCAAAGAAGGAACGAACACCAATTGATCTTCGTTGTCAGACTCAACATCTTCTGGTTCATCAGGCTTTGAGGTCCGACTTGCTGCATTAGTGTAAGCGACTCTGACATCAGTTAGCGTGCACTGAGGCTTTATGGGAAAAAGCAAAAGCCATAACTGTGGAGGAACTGGCACCTGCCGGTGACACACTTTGTGTATCCAGTGGCACAGGTACACCATCTGCTCTGAGGTGTAGTGGTTCAGCAAGTTGAAGTTGGAGCGCATCTCACCGATGAAGGAGCGCCATTCCTCTTGGCAGCTTTCCATGGAGTGCGCCAGCGTTTGCAGCCGCTCGGTCACCTCGCCGTCGTACGCCATCTCTTTACCCTGCAGGGATAAGAAGGTGGCTTTGATGCATGGCTGCTGTTGTGGGCAGCACTGGACCTCAGCATGCCAATCCCTGAACAGCATGTTGCCAGAAGTTTGCATCTGAAGAAGGATGGTGCCCAGTCGCTGAACTCCTTCAAACACCTAGAGAGCAGGAGAGTGAGGATTAACAAAGTTAATCTCAAAAGATAAACAAGACCACACACTTTGGTCTTAGAGGCCTTTGCACGCTGTTTTTATCGTGTGATTAATACGCTTGTCAGGTTGATTTTCTGAGCTTTCGTATCGCGAATAAAGGCATCAACCAATCACGTTGTGCAGAACGTACATATTCAAAACGTTCACTATAGTGTACCACAACACGGAGTCTCCGTAGCCCAAGCCAAGTTACTGTAACTACCGTCAGTCACAAAATATTCAACCTGAGCTACTTTCTAATGTCATTTAAATCACTTCAGAAAATAAAATGACCTTTTGGATGAGAACATTTTTATTGATTTCTGTTGACATACCACATATTCGCTGTCGTTGAAACATCCTCTGAAACACCTCTTGCCACTGTACATTGGGCAGAGAGTTACATGAAACGGTCTTTAATAAATGCCACCGACCTCTGTGAACCTGTTGACTTGCTCTCGGCCGTGCTCCCCTTTGGACGACATGAGCATGAGTTTGTTCTGCAGCTCCAGCAGGTCCTCCAGCTTGTAGCGCTTCTCCTCTGAGTCGCTTTTCACTGTGACCGCCACCATGTTTTGTAGACATCTCTGCAAGCAAGTGTCATAAATAAATCATAAACATCTTAAATAATTAAGAGGAATTCAGTCAGCAAGGCCCTACATCTTGGTATCTTTGACTTAAAGTTTAAATTACAAAACATATATCAGCACAAGGGCAATTATCCTTCTTCTGCCGTCCACACATGTTTCAAAGTACCGGTAGGTTAAGTGTGCACTCAAGAGCAAATACGTCAGAGGGAGACTTGGAAGGAAATAGAATAAAAATCAAAGGTTTTACATATTTGACCCACAAGAGGAAGAGAAAAAGTAAACCTTTCCAGAATTTACTTTATCTCTACTCGTGTATCTTGAGGGTTTCAGGAAGTAACCAGCGGATATGAAAATGCCAAACACGTATTCCAAAAATATTCTCACTATCGGATCATCAACGGCTCTTTCATTTCAATGTTCCAAGACCATATTCTTTCCTCAGGTCCTTTAAATGTCCCTTCTCTGTTGACTTATCCTTTAATGACAGACTCACCTTCTCCGTGTTGTGAGCAGACCATCCGATGTGATAAACTCCGTGAGCATTGATAGAAGAAGCCAGGGAGAGGGAGGACTGCTCCACAGAGCCGTGGCTCTCCTTCAGTGCTTTCAGCCAGCTCAGCAAGCGAGTCGACTCTCTCTGGAAAAACAAGGGCATCGTTATCACTCCGCCACAGTATCGGGGGGCTTCATGTTAGATGTTACATGGAGAGGTCATTACCAATTTGTCTGGCAGCTTCTCGTCTCTGTTCTGGGTGTCCCACACCTGCTGAGCACACCTCATGAACTCCTCAAAGCCGGCGTGATCGGGGAGGGCGTAGAGCAGAGGGCCGTAGCCCATCACCGCGTCGTGGAAACAGGCCACCTGGTCGATCTCCGTGTCGTTCTCTCCGGCAGATATGGAAGCTAAGTCGACGTACACCTTCACGTCGCTCATATCTGTTAAAGGGGGCAGAGAGGTGAGCAGGCAGGCGTCGTCTGCAGAACTAAACACAATACATTGCTTTTTGTATCTCTCACTTTTCAGGTTCTCTTTGACCCAGCAGACCAGAGTGTGGCTGGCTAGAAACTCCTCCAGGCAGTAAGTGTGCTGCTTGGTGACGGTGGAGAGTCGCCGTTTGGCACGAAACAGCTCGTCGCTGAGGGACCCCAGGGCCCTCTGCTGAAATGTGTCTTCTTCCTGTTTTCAGGATTCAAAGATTAAACATTTTCTTCAAGAGAATGTCAGGAGAAACATTTCCACATCACTTTGCATTATCTTGAATATTGAAGAGATATACGTTTGAAAAATCACAACATCATTTTGTGTTCTTGAAAACACAAAATACCCACGTTTAATATTTCACTGTAATGAAGTCTCTCCTGAAGGGAATGCATTGATCAGAGTTATTGTTTCTCTCATCAGATAAAGAAACTGAAGGAACGTTCATATCAGACTCGTTGTTAGAAGTAGACTAAACTTATCAGAACAATACGAACTCATGAGGCTCAAAGGTGAGCTGATGATATAAATGTGAAATAAAAGACGATGGAAGAAATTCTGCAAATGCATCCGGCGACCCACCAAATGTCACTCTTCACCTCCTGCTATTCATTCACTGTTTGTGAAAAGTCCTTAAATTAAAATAAAGATAAACATGAATAAGAAGAGTATGTTTTCTTCTGGCGACAACTTTGTAAGTCAACAGATCACGAGACTTACCAGCTGGCTCAGAGTGACGATTTCGGTGAAGTTCCCCGAAAGCTTCATTTTTTCAGCGATCTTCAGCATCGCCCCGGCTGCAGCCGCTGCCTCGTGCAGCTGTCGATACTCCTGGATCTGAGCCAGTCTCTGCTCCACCCAGCTCTCCTCGGGTTTGGACCGTCCTGACTCGCAAACCGTCTCGGACATCAGACTCAGCTCCGTCTTCAGCAGCTTCCCGTCTCCCTGATCGCCAGAATCCTCCAAAACCTGATCCAGCTGCTTGAAAGTGATGTTCGCGTTCGCGAAGCCGGAGCCGAGTTCACAGAAGTCCTTCAGCAGCGGCTTCCAGATGTTTTCACAGATCTGCGTGAGGCTGACTGGAAGAGGAGACGAGCCGCTTTGCCTCCTTGCCGCGAAAGACGCGGCCCCCTCGACCCAGCGGGACAAGATCAGGTTGCTGCGATGCAGTTTGAGCATCTCACCGGACATCTTCAGGACATCCTTGCTGGTTTTATACCAGAGGACCTGCGGGGGGCCCGGCTTCCCCAGCTTCCCCTCAGCATCAAAGGACTGAACCAGCACCAGTTGGCTCAGGCTCACCGGCTGGAGATCCGCACGGTGCTGCTTCTCCAGAGCAGACATCTCAGGAACTGGATACATAAGAACCGGGTTACAGAAGAAAACCGCCCGTAAACCCACAAAACAACGTTCTCTCACTTAAAGGACCAGTGTGTAGCATTCCAGGGGGTTATTCAATTAAATACAATATTCATAACTATGTTTTCATTATAAATAGTTATCGATAGCTTAGAATAAGACCTTCATATCGGGAGCGGGAGGCGGAGTCCGCCATGTTGCATCGCCATGTTTCTACGGGAGCCCAGAACGGACAAACCAAACACTTACCTAAAGGTAGGGCTGAGCAATAATGCAAGATGACAATTTATTGTCTTTCAATTTTCAAGCTTTATAATTTACCTTCGCCCAATACTCATTTTTCTGAGCAGAGCTTGAACGCACCATGCAAGTCAATGCAACCTCTGCTAACATCAGCAAATCAGTCGTTCAGATTCATCCCGGTGTACTTTTGTGACGGCGTTGCCACGGTTTTGCACTCGGTGGCTCGATTGACCGCACCGCAGCTCTAGATGGCACTGAATCCTACACACTGGCCCTTCAACAGATTCTAAGCGGGCAAAGGGTTTCTCATTCCTCACCTGTGATGCTTTCTGTAACCTTTGCTATCATCTTTATCAGCGTCTCCATTTTCTCTCTCCGCTGCATGAAAGAGTTTAAATCCATCTCTCTCTGAGACAAAACAGCGTCTGCATCGACGGGAACCGGCTCACTTTTGGTGTTTTTCTTGTCTGTGGACGACACGATGCAGCCGTTATTAAATAACACCGTTTAATTTAGTAATCACGGGAGGCTTATTCTGTGACGGTAATGCTCTTACACTGCTGATGAAGCCTCTTGAACTCCTCCTTATATTTCAGGCAGGTCTGCAGGTGTCCCCGGGGCACGTGTCCCTGCAGCAGAGAGTCCACCAGAGACTGCAGCGCGGACAGACAGCTGTGGACGACCTGCCCTGCAGCGTCATCCACCCGGATCGACGTCCAATCACCTGGAAAACAACGACATCGTCAGCATTACAAGCCGTTAACCTCAAGGAAACACGACGATAAATGAATCGCTAAAATAATGAATGAAATGAAGTACTGTGGGACAGCAGGTGGTTGATGGCGGACTGAGGATCGAGCAGCTGGACGACAGAGTTGTCTCTGAATCGAGCTGCTGATTCAACCACGACGGCAGACATGACAACATCAGGAGGGTCCTTCATCTTCCTCATCAGGTCTCCCTCCTGCCCTCTCTGAACACATGAACGTAGCATCATTTATTTAGCTTTATCATTATTTCATTGTTAAAATAACCCAATTCAATTTCTAGATTTTGGTCCATTTTTCTTCCATAACACGTCGTCTTCAGACTAATGGAAAGAAAACATCCAAAATACACATTGAGTTGTTTATTTCACTACTTTCTCTATTTGCGTCTGTAGATTTCTCCTAAATTCCCCAAAGGTTACATTACACAATGCCTCATTTGCACATTTAGAAAATAACATTTCAGAAAACAATGGTCTTAACCTCAGTCATCGAGTGGTGACGTTTCATGGTGATATCTGTTAGTTCACTGTTCTACATGATTCACTTGTAGTGTCTCCCCTGAAAGGAGGTTGTATTGTCATTAGACATCATATATGGTGATATTTATATGCACCTGGCAGATGTTCTTGATAGCAGACTGACACAGCTCGTCGAAACACGTCTGTACAACAGCGTCGCTTTTCCTTATAGCTGCTGAGGACGACTGGCGGCAGCAGATCAGTACTCTCTCCTCCTCGCTGGCCTGCAAAGAAACCAGTTCACACGTGCTGCAGAAGGGCAGCGTGCACCTGCTGCCACTGCACTGTATTCTCCCTCAGACGTCACTAAAACAACAATACTGTCTATTTTACACTGATCAATGAACGGTGGCTGACCTGGGAGATCCTCTTCTTCAGGTCTCTTTTCAGGCTCGACGTCCAACTGGAGGAAACTTCTTCAAGAGAGCAGTCGGCCTTCAGCAGCGCATCCCACATCTGATTCAGCACAGTTATTACATCATCATAAAATAAACATGGTCGCCCTGTTCCTTCTGTTTCTCATAAAGAAATGAGGTCAATTCATATACGGCGTCTCTACGTCACTCCTCCGTACTACCATATGGTAAAAATCCTGTTCATAGGTTGCAAGAAACAACAACATGGCGAATTCAAAACATCAGTCCACAAACCAATGAGTGATGTCACGACGACTGCGTCCACGTCTTATACACAGTCTGTGGTTTGAGTACATGAAATCAGAGAGAACGGGGTTCACACATATTTTTACGGTGTGCCTTAAATAGAGACGGAAATGTCCTGTTCGAGCTGTAAAGAAGCCAAAGTCAACGGAATAAAAACATAAACTGCTGGTGAATATTCAGACTGCGTACCTCAATTTCCTTTGGAAAGCTGAGAGACTTTGACGGCGCCACGAGGGGTTTCTGCAGCAGCTCATCTCTCCACTGTCTCATTCGCTGCTGCGCTGGCTTTACAGCCTCCAGGAGTTTCTGCTTCAAGGTCTCAAAGTCCCCGTCTGACGACTAAAAGACACAAAAAGGAATAAGTTCAAGTCCCACGATGAGGCTGAAGCAGCACACGACCAACAGACGATTACCTCTTTCCTCAGCTGGGCAGCCAACATCTCTGCCAGTTTCACCACCAGCTGGTAGGAGAGGACCGCGGCCTCGTACCACTGGACGAGTCGCACGAGTGGACACGTGTACTTCAACACACTGATGCTGCTCATGAAGGCTGGCTCGATGTTTCCACCTTCCATCATTCTGCAGACACGAAGCAAAGAGTTACAGGGAGCAAACCAACAGCACGGTGCATCAGAGGGGATGTTCCAGACGTCCTCACCTGTCCTCCTCTCTGTCGACCTGCAGCAGTATGTGGGTCAGGGTCCTCCGAGCGTGCTGCACGTAGAAAAGAACACCATAGAGGGTCATTTTGAAGGGAACACGAAGCGTACTTTGAATGTTAAATCATGTCATATGTGTATTTTCCGTCCCACCTTTGCATTCTCCTCTGCTCTGTTGTTGTCCGTCGACTCGCCACATTTTCTCAGTCTGTATAACAGACTCTGGATCAGCTGTTCTGCAGGTAACCCCGTCAGGTCTGAAAACTCAGGAAGATCCTCAAAAGCGACCAGAGAGGACCAGCTGATCCGGAGCAGAGGCGTCTCTTTAGCCGAAGGTAAGCGTGTCCGGATCAAACCCAGCACTCTCCTGTGGAAAGTGTTCCTGAATGAGCATGCCGCTCTGCAGAGATGACGTATTTCATGGAAGAGCTAACGGAAGTTAGCTCCACACCGGTTCCCTCAACAAAAAGACAATACTATTTCTCTATTGGAAAGGTTGCTTTGAGACAAACTCACGTTCTCTTGTCGGGGCTGGACTGTATGTTCTCCCTGAAACTGCAGAAATTGACCATTTGAAGTCCTGACCAGTTCTCCTCCTCCACAGCTGGACCCAGTCTCGCTGCGTCGGCTCCCGGCTGTCTGAGCCTGAAGAGCAGAGGAACGAGCAGGACGAGCTCCGACACGCTCTGCAGCGCACAGCGGTTCATCAGACCCAACACGGTGCTGACGGGACGACAGAGGAGAGTGAGACGGTGTTACACAGGGTCTTACGTCAACGCCTCGATGAAGGTCGTGAGTCGGGATAACCCCCGAAACTCCGTTCTTCACGGGAACCGATTACACAGCAGAGAAAACCCGGAGTATCGACGCGGTCCGGAGTTATCGGTTCAGTACGAGTATCGATAAGGTACCGAACCGATAAGCAGTATGGATCCCAACGATAGGATGTCAGTGGACCTCCTTTCTGAAGCTTTTGCTAGACTCACTATTGTGGTTGTTGGAAAGCACTGAGCATCCCGTCCAGGTCTGTCTTGTCCATTGCGGTGTGTGAGGACACCAGGAGACACAGGTCAGACCAGCCTTTCAGCCCAAGGTTGATGCTACAGCTTGCGGCGACCACGAACACGGACAGGCCCCGAGCGAGAGGACCGCTGCTCCTCCAGCCGCCGGGGAGTTTCTCCTTCGGCTCGCCTTTCAACATCTGAACCAAAGACTCCGCTATCAGCTCTGATGTCTGTGAATAAAATAAAAACATGTGGTTACGGGTGCAAGTTTGGATTCATTATAAAACGACTGCTTGTTGTTGCACCTACCATGACCATGGGAGGATGTGAACCGTCTAGGAATGTCATCCTCGTGGGTGCAGAACAGAGACTCCACGTAAACTGCATCAAGCTGTCACACAAGCTCTCGGTGCTCTGTTTGTCTGACGGGGACCACTTCTGGAAGATCCTGTCCAGCAGAGTCCTCGCTGAGGCCTGCCAGGCGTCTGATACCTCGTCCCCTTTTGATTTCTGGAAGCCGAACATGCTACGGCCACTTTGCCAAAGACTTGTGTCGTGACGAGTGATGAATCCTTCGTAAAGGTGCACCTCTAGAAGAAACAGGCCGCTTCATGTTCAAGACTCAGACCTACAGTTGTGTGTTGACGTGCTGACGGTAAATCACTTGCTTGTCTTACCTTTAATGTTGCGGTCGAATGGAATTTGAACGTGTCTCCTGATAATTCCTGAAATCTCTTTGCGCCGTTGCTTTACTGCGTACCAATAAGTCCACCAATCGCCTCTCCTCAAGTCCTTTTCTTCAACGGTAAGACTTGCTTCTACCAGATACCCTTCATGTTTTAGTCCACTAAAGCCAAAATAATGAACATTGGTTAATATCGATGCCGGTGAAGGAGGTGTAGTCACACACAGTCGGGACATTGATCCTGAATATACGATCAAGACAACCAGGGAGTCTGCAGGGCTTTAAACCAAGTCAGACACAAGACCTGACATCAAGACATCACAAGAACAGGAAGTGACCATATGTGGACTGAGGAGTGACGTAGAGACGCCGTATACGTCTCTGGTGGAGACCTGTCAATCACTGTGTAGCCCCGCCCTAAAGCATCCCCTGCTTTATGGTCTGTGTGACTCTAAATGGACCATAATGTACTAAATGAACATCATGCTGTATTGAAGAAGACTTGAAACTAGAGATTGAGACATAAACTCATGTTTACAATGTTTACTGAGGTAATAAATCAAGAGAGAAGTAGAGTCATTTTCTATAGACTTCTATACAACCAGAGGAGTCGCCCCCTGGTGGACACTAGAGAGAATGCAGCTTTAACACATGAAGCTTTGACTTAAACTCTTCAGAACCGGAGGCCATTGACTGCTTGGTCTATAAAATGCCTATAAATATTCAGTTTACTCTCACAGAGGAGGAAATAAACCAGAAACTCATATTTAAGAAGCTGGAATCACACAATTGTTTTCTTTAAAAAATACTAATTGATGAATAGAAACCCTTATTCTATTTTTTGGCCATTTGCAGACCAGTTATAAACTGCTGCTGAATGTCGCGATCTGTGTCCATCTCCTATTTAACTGTCATGTTGAAACAGGAACGTTCCCCTAGAAACTAAAACACACTGTAGCTGTACCACCACGACTTCAAAGTCACTGTGAGGATGAAAGTGGCTACAAGCTCCAGTCTACACTGTTCATCTGATGTGAACGCCCTGACATGAAAGCTGAGAGTCAAACAATCAACACTCACACGAAATGCGTCATCTTTAAGGGTGAAGACCCTCCGTCATAACACAGCAGAAGCGCGTCGTGGTCTGGGGTGAAGCGGAACTTTTTGTCCAGCACAGCGTAGATGTGGAAGGCGAAGGTGGGAGCAGAAGGCGGAGCTCTCACTGGGCTTCGGTCGCTGTGGAGAGAGAAGAAAACACGTTGATCAGAGGATCAATCAGTATTTAATGCAGCTGTAAAACTGAAGTCACGTGATAAGAACGCTTCACAGTCAGTGGAGCAGAAGTCTTTGTGGACCAAACTTTGAATCATTTTTTTATTTCACACATATTCTATTCTATTTTTCTCATTCATGCTCCGCATACTTCATACTGAGATTAACTGTACGATGCATGTTTCCTAATAAAGAGTTTTGAAAAAGTGTCTTTGAGTGTCGACCGATGCTTGTTAGTAAATGAAAACCCTGTAAGACGGTCTTACCGAGAGCTTTGTGCCGGTTGAGAGCTTTTATCTGCAGCTCTGGAGGCTTCCTGACCTCCGCCCGCAGACACAGCTTTGGCGTAGGACTTCGCTTTGGCATCTTTTCCGGCTTCGCCCGAGACTCCAGCGGTTGGATTCTCCTCTTTGGACTTGGACTCTTTCTCTGAGTTTCGGTCCTTGGCTGAATCCGAAGACGCTCCGCCGTCGTCTGGACGTTCATTCTGCTTTACCGGCGTCTGAGCGCCGTCCTTCCCTTTGGCCTCAGGTGCGCGTTCGTCTCGCTTCAGCTGCGTCTCGGCCTCGTTCTTCTTCGTCTCTTCGTCGCCTCGTTTTGCACCAGAGACGTCTGTCTGCGTTTCCTTGTTGCTCTGACGAACAGCTTGAGTTTGTGTGAACTTGTTTGCACCTTTGTGTTTCCTCGTCTGAGTCTGAGCCGGCACCATCTTGGCGTCTTCGTGCCGTTGTTCTCCCACAGTTTGCACGCTGTCTTCAGCTCCTGCGGGGACACTGTCCTCCGTCTGGCTGCCTGTGGTCTCCACCGCCTCCATCGCTCCTTCACTTTTACACTCAGCATCCTCTTTAACGCTGGAGACGCTCTTCCTTCTTTCTTGACTTCTCTTCTTCCTCCTCTCTTTGTCTTTGTTCTTCCTGCTGGAGCTGCCTCCTCCTCGTTCCTGGAACACAAACGTGATCTTAAACTGAGGATCTGGTTTTTAATTATCTCATGCTCTGAAATCTGTTCTCATGCATTTCTACCTTATTTCTTTTCCTGCGTTTTTTGGTCGCCACATCCTCCATCTTGTTGGATCCAGCGGTGCTGTGGGGGTTTCCTGCACCCTCCTCCATCTTTAGGGGACTCTCTTCCTCAGGGGAGTCCCTGGTCCCGTTATCTGTTATCTCTGGAAGTACAAAGCACAGCAGTTACGTCCTCCACGTCCCAGTCAGTCTGTTCAGTCCGTAAGGGAGGGGCAATGAGAGACATGTTGACCAGTACAAGTCTTCATCTTTGTACTTTCTACAAGCATTAAATACTTCAGACAGTAACTGTGCATGTGTGGCATCATGCACAGTTTTTCATACTGTGCGTGATGCCACTGTCATAAACTAATTATGACACTGAGTTAGTCTGTAATACATCAACCCATTATAGTTAGTTTCAGTAAGTTTAACGTTTCTTTAAGTCACACAAACAGGTGATTATTATCATTCAAAGTAACAATAATAAAATCAGAGTTGTGTTTACGACGTTGGTCATCTTTTAATAATCTGCACTAAATGTCAAACATAAGTTTTCTTGTTTCTTACCTTCTCGGTTTCAGGTTGACTCGGTCCGTCTGTCGCAAACATTGAGGAAACGTTTGTTATAAACACCGTAACGTCCCGTATGTAACCGCAAGGGAGCGTCGACAAGTTCACCCACTTCTCTGAAGTCGGCGGTTATTTCTCCACGTAAACTGTATCTAAGTGGAAGTGTCGGTTCATAAAACCCGACTTTACATTTAAATCATCTTTAACAGAGTTTTGGTTAAAATATCGCCAGTTAATTAACGTTTTTCTGTCTTGATTAAGTAACTCATTTGACGACGGTCCCTAAAGCAGAACGAGTCTTTTAAGTTTCATTTCTCTCACAACAGACAGATGCTGCGTTCAGGGGCTCGTCGGAAGTTTTCGGTTTCGATACCGCAGTCTCGAAACCTATGACAGGTTTTAAATGAGTTAGGATTTCATTCAATTATAGTTTATTTTTGGATCTAAAATGAGGTAATATAACGTTATATATATTTGTTATATTTGTTATATATTTGGAGGCTTGTCACCTCAACAATTTATACATGAAGCAAAAGGCCACTTTCACAATGCAAAGCAGTTTACTTCCACAGGTATTTTGTGTCAAAAAACAAAAAGTAATTGACAAGATCAGAGACAAACTTAAAAGTTGGTGCCAAATGGCTTAAACTTAAAACACTTACAAACTTAAAACACTTCTGAAAGGAGCAATGTGATTGGCTGACAGGAAAAGTACAGAATATGTGTATATATATATATATATATATATATATATATATATATATATATATATATATATATATATATATATATATGTATATACATATATATATATATATATAGATATATATATACATATACATATATATATATATATATATGTATATATATATATATATATATATATATATGTATATATATATATACATCTATATATATGTATGTATGTATATATGTACTCTAACATGGCGGCAGACGAGTTGACTGCACGTTCAAGCTTTGTCTAAAAGCCGAGTGGACGAATGAGAACGGCTCTTGTCTGGTTCTTCTTTTGATCTGTTGCATGTTAATACGTCTTCATCAGGCACATTCTTCCTGAAGCTACTTCTACACTCTTTTTATAGAAGTCTACTTGAGCACATTTACTTTAAATACTTTTGCTAATGACTATTTCTGCTGAATAACGTTTGTATTACAGTGTGGAGTATTATTGTAATGTTGTGCATGCTAAAAAATAAAAACAGATCATCTTTGCTGACTCATAGTGATAATTTCTCTGCTGTTATGGAAAACATTGACGTACTACAAACTTTACCAGACTGTATCATCAATAAGGTGATATAATAATACAACATAAATCATAATACTGAGAGGCTTATTGTGTGAATGATGCTGCCGACAGTCTGATTATTAACATGGAAACCAGTTTGCACAAAGTTGTTTTCCAGAAGCAAATGAATTGATTGAATTTAATCAGATAACAGGTCAAATACGCAAGAGATCATGTTGCCTGATTCACCTCAAAGTGTACAACAGAATGTTAATATTGATATTTACACAAGTTTATGGACTAAACCCAGAGTACACACTGATGTTGCAGCGCCATCTGGTGTTCGAATAGACTATTACAAGAAAAACATGTATAACCTCCATACAGGTGAGAAAAGATGAATAAATGAATGAATGTTTCCACCCCAAATATACTACCAATTCAGTAAAATTGTTATATTTGGTCAATTAGGAGTTAAATAAATTTCACCTGTTTTCATCGTTTTGTGTCACCGGAAAAAAAGTGTTTTACAACACAAGAGTCCTAAAAGATGAGAAACAACCTCAGCTGCACCTGAAGAAGTCAAATCTAGCAGATGGTAAAAAAAAAAAAAGATGTATGAACTCATTTGGAGACTTTATTAAGAGAAACTTCCTGCATAAACATAACATTAAACCACATCAAACAGTGATGCTGCTGCTTCTCAGCGTCATCATCTCCGGTCCAGCTTCAGTCCTGAGGACCTTCAGGTTTCTTGATCCTCCGAACTACGACCCTGGTTCTCCTTCCTTGAGGTCGACCTGCAGGCTCCGCCTCTCCCGGGCGTCGGGGTTCCCCTCGGGGCGGTGCGGGGTTCCTTTCGGATCGCACGCCGTCCACGAAGCCCTCCACTCCGTCAAACTTGTCCGTCAGCTCAGAGAGACGCTCCTTCAGGGCGTTGAATTCCTTGTAGAGGTCTCCCAGGGCGTCGGACAGCGGCTGGATCCTGAAGGAGGGAGAAATAACTTTCATTACTAAAAGCATCTTACAATGACGATGGGAGAAGAACCTACAATGAGCACAGGGCCAGGGGCCGTAAGTGTCAGGGGCCCCCCGGCTTCAGCTACGAAATCCCAACTCAAAGAGACACGTAACAAGGAAGAGATTCAAAAAGACTCACCAACAAAATCAAGGAGACAATGTGACTACAAAGAGACATAAAACAACTATAAAGAGACACAAAATAACTACAAAGATACAAAGAGACAAACAGTAGCTACAAAGAGACACGTAACAACTACAAAGATACAAACAATGAGACACAGTAACTACAAAGAGACGTAAAACAACTATAAAGACACAAAATAACTACAAAGATACAAACAATGAGACACAGTAACTACAAAGAGACATAAAACAACTATAAAGAGACACAAAATAACTACAAAGATACAAAGAGACAAACTGTAGCTACAAAGAGACACGTAATAACTACAAAGATACAAACAATGATACACAGTAACTACAAAGAGACATAAAGTGACCAGACACAAAATAAATCAAAGACAGACAACTTCAAAAATACAACACTACAAAGAGACACTTAACTACAAAGAGCCACAACAAGAGGCTAAATAACTGTAAAGTATGCATGTCTGTGCCCAGTGGTTCTTGGTCTCATGATCTTCCAACATGAGGAAGCGTCCTCACCTCCCGTAGTCGGGCAGCACGGTGCTGTGGTCATGAAGGAGCAGATCTTTGACCTGCGTCACGATGGCGTATTTCCAGTTGTCTAAAACCAGCGTGAGGTTGGCGCATCCTCTGGTGTTCACTTTCTCTGCTTCAGGCGAGTCAAACAGAGCAGGATGAAATGTAATCGAGTATTCAGAGACAGAAGGTTACTCCTGCTGCAGGGCAAAATAATTAAATATATGAAGAAAACCTTTACAAGAAAAACAGAAGAAACGTAGAAAAAACAAAACAGAAGGACCGAAGTCGTCAAAACAAGAATCATACGAGTTACAAGTAGTTACTGAATGTAAAATCCGTTTCTGTAATACGAGTCGTCCGTTTTGGTGATTTGCAGGACAAAAGACAGACTGGGCTGAAAGTAGTTACAACATTTTAGACGCAGATTATATAATATTAATAAACCGTATTTCTTTATCCTAATTCCTGCATGAAATGCAACACATGCTTCATAGCCAGTAATCATAAACGTTTACATACAAAAGTGTAAAGACCATAAATTATGATTTAAAATCCATAAGACATATTTCTAAAACTAGAAATGTACGGTTGCGTTTAAAAGTCCTCAACGTACAGTAACAGTAATACCTGAAGTGCATGTATTTTATCTGAACACTATTTAGGACCTGCCTCACTTTTAAAAACAGTTAAAACAGCGTAACCATTTAAAACACTTTCCTCCGGCTTTAAGGCGAGACAGACTTAAACCTGAGATTAAAATGAAACATATTTCCCACTGAAATAAAGTGGAGAGGAAAATAACTTGAATGTGTGAGAGATTTAACTTATTCATCACTTCACGAACCTTCATTCTTGTGATCCTCTGGTCTGTTTCTGAGCAGAACTCAGAGTCACCGACAAGAAGAAGAGAAGTCCAGCCGTCTTCATCCTTCAACACGTCTGAGCGTCTTTACCTTTCAAAGAGAAACGACTGAAGAGTTTAAACTGGTCTGCGGTGATGAAACGGAGGAAACGTGCGGCAGCGGCAGCTCGGAGTCAAACAGTCCAGTGAGGATGCGCTTTCTTTCTTTGAGGGTCTTTCATCTGGAGGAGGGTCCTCAGACTCCACCTCCATCAAAAAGCATCAAATATCTGCACTTCAAACCTCAAGTCGGTTTCCTGTTAGATCCTTTAATTATCGTTTCAGCATCGAAGTAACGAAAGCTTTTGTGAAAATGTGTCAAACCTTTAAAACCAACACTTAAGAGAACAGGACGAGAAACAGGAACGCTGGACACTGGAGAGGCGATCAAAGGATTTACGGCGACGACTGAACTTACACATTCCTGTTCTTCATCTGTTGTCCATCTGCAGTCCTGAGGAGGCCTCCTGAGGAGGCCACCGGAGGACCGGACTGGACCGGCTCGGATCGCTCGTTAGAGACCCGTCACGGCTGAAACCGTGACAGGGAAACCTGGAGACTAGAACCCCGCTTTACGAGAAGGTTTATGGACACGCATCAGTCAACATTAGCTCGTTGCATATTTATCTGGAGGTATATTTGTCGGCTCATAAATAACAAGTCGGAGTAAAAAAAAAGAAGCAAAACTTGGTTCGAGTTCATTTAAAGTCGAGATTAAACGGAAAAAAATACATTTTAATTATTTTAGATCAAATCTTCGGTCCTAACCAAAAGAAAATCTCATTCGTATTTTTATACAATTTTTCTTCTTGAAAAACCAAATATGTCGTGCTTATGTAAGCTTGTACCGACCAATTACAGCCAATAATATCGTGACGTCATCAATCAACTCGCAACTTTCCGTGACACAGAGGTGTGTCACGTGCTTCATTCTAACCCCGCCCAATCTTTTTGCAGTCCAATCAAATGCAAACTTCACTTGCTACACGTCAAAGACAAAATAAACAAATTATTAATATCAAAGCAATAAAATGAATTCTTCAAATAAAAATAATGTCTTGAATAAATTATGAACAAAAATAAACCTACATCTTAAAGATCACTTTGAATGATTTCAACTAAGATTATACATTTCGGGACAGTGATGCTCAAGTTGCATTCTGGGACGGTTTGGGGAAGATGGTGAAAAAGTAAGTGGAGAATCACCTTTGCAAAGGTGCGCCATGTATTTTTTCACGAGCCAATCAGAGCAGACTGGGCTCTTAAAGAGACAGGCGCTAAAACGAAGCGTTCCCGACAGACTGTGAATAACGGTGTAATGAGACAGACGGCATGAGAACAATAATGTGTTTTAAGAACATGACAGCATGTAAACATGTTTGAGTAGAAACAAGAAAGACAACTATGGATCTAAAAATGAGCATTGGATGTCCCCGTTAAAATGTCCCGTGTTGTCCAAACTGTGAAAACTGCCCTAAAACAAACACGATAGAGCGCCTAAATACTTTGGTCTTATGGTTCCCACTAAAAACAAAGTCTTTTATAATCTTTCAGTTCTCATTTGTCATTTATTAGTCTCCAAACAACAAATGAGAACTCTAAGCACATACTTTCTGGTCTATTTGGACGAACAAATCAAACAAGATTATCTGCAATAACAACTCTGTTTTTTTATTGTTATTATTTTGTCTCAAATCCAGGTCAACAACGTCCAGGCTCCTCAGTGAGCGTCCGATAGAATCCGATAAAACGCTCTCGAGAACTCAACACGGAGGAAAGAATCATATCACCAAGAAAAAACTAAAACAAGCAGTTTTAAATGAACCTACAACTAAAAATATATTCTCACTTCATCAATGGAATCACTGTCACGCTCATGAATATTTAGATAAACGACTCCTCTTAACTGAAGAGGCCCGATGGACAGTACGTATTTAGTCACTCGGCTTTCGAGCAGTAACAGAGTCACAAAGTTGTGCGTGTGCGAACAGAGCGGCGACCGTTAAAGTGTTGGTGAAAGGTTTGAGTCTGCAGCAGCGTGACGAGGAGTCGGGAGTATTTAAAGGGAACGTGCAGCTTGTTAGCTTTGTATCTTAGCATCAGCGGCATTAGTGATTGAGGGTCAAATGTGTCAGCTTCAAACCCACACTGGCTCCTGGTGACATCTTTCCCTTCCTACACAGCATCAGTGCGTTTGATTGGGCTCAACGGGTAAATGTCAGGAACGTGACGCGCGTCGACGTCGTGCCACCAGAGCTGAAGGTTCTTGACTCTCGTTCTCCATCCACCCATCCCGATACGTTAACGGCTTCAATCGCTGAAACTAATGAGAACAAAAACACCACGAGTGGGTTCTATGGAGAACGTTCTGCCAATGAAGCACATTTCAACGTCCACTCACCTCCATCAATCTCAGACCTCAACTGTCTGTTCAGCCAAACACAACTGAAGGGAAGTGAGAAAACGTTTGTCTTTTAATTGTAATTGTGGGTGAAATGAGTCTTTGAGTGAAGTTTGCTATTTTGAATGCCATCGAGGAGCGTTCAGTGCTCTTCACATTGTTTTAGGCTCCGCCAACGACGGACGACGCCACTCGTCATCCTGCTCACTGATGTTCAGCACAGACGTCAGATGAGTCGGCCATCTTTTCCTCCCCGCGGTGACCCTGTGCAGCAGCAGAGTCTTTGAGGGCCGATCGATGGAGAGACCCCGAGGGGCCACATCAGCAGAGGACGAAGAGCACCGGCTGTTTCTAGAAGCACCTCGCGGCTAAAACAGTGAGTCAGTGATGATGATGTCGTTTTATCAGAGACAGAACATACAGCTGGGAACATACGCTACATATCGGACCTGCTCGAGTTCAAACCACAAAATCCCAAAAGGCTACAATTCCAACAAACCGGCAGATGTTTAGGAGTCATCACTCACCGCTGAACAGCTGTTTGTGCCGTTCCAGCGCCGGGACTTTAAATAGAAACTCTACATCGGTGGGATTACTCTGCAGCTCTTCAAAGAGCTTTCAGGTCTGAGTTTGGTGATGATTGTCCTTGTAGGGGCTTGTCAGAGACCAGGACCTATAAAGACCTGACCGAGTGTCTGAGTCCACGCTGAAGATTCTAAATGTAAAGCTACTACAATCTGATAAAAAACGACAGAAAAGCTGAATTAAATAACAGTATCATTCCTCAAATGTATTCATACACAGCGAGATTCATGTGAGCGTGAGAGGGGCTCTGATGTGAGAGATCCAAACACTCCAGGATTCTTGTGAGGGGGGGTCCGGCGCTGTGAGGAGGGATCCAAAAGAAACAGTCTGGTTTTTATCTGATTTACTTGATGAATTCGATGTAAACGAGTGCATCCTCTGGACAGACGCTCCAACGGGAGGCCGAAGAAAACAAAAACAGGGGGGGGGTGGTCCGAATCTCGCAGCTGGTCCTGGTGCAGCGATGATGTCACTGGCGAGTTACGTTGAGGGGGCGGGGCATAAAGATCAGAGTTCTTTTTTAACTGTGGGGCAGGCTGCACATCTCACAGAGCTCCGTGCCGGGCTGGTTCATGAAGGTGCAGTGGAGGCAGGACCACATGGCAGAGGACGAGGCCGGGACCGAGGGGCCCCCCATGGCCCCGTAACCCTGAGAGCTGGAGGGCTGCCCGCCCACGGTGCCTGGAGGGACAGGGGGGCCGGGTTACACCACTCAAACTGCTGATTTAAACTTTAAATGAGCTGAATGGTTCTGTATAAACTGTTCCGGTCTGGTCTGATTCAGAGTGACTTACTGCACAGCTGCTCGATGGTGGCCCACTGCTCAGACTTCTTCCAGGTCTGAGCCAGATCTTCATTAGAAGTCCTCACTGCGTCTAGTAGCAGCCCGATGCTGTCCTAAAGAAACAAACACAAACTCTGATCCATCCACCACACGCACACCACGAGCATCTGGATATTATAGAGAACATCCACATCTGATTAAGCCGTTCATAATCATCCTCTTTTGATCGTCATGTTGAAATCATCCTCGCACCAGTAACCGTGGAGTTATTCTAACACAAATGGAAGCGTGGACCTACTCTCAGAGGCATGACTTCATTGGTGACGAGGAAGAGGAGCAGATGGAAGTCCGACACGATGTCCAGGAATGCCGTGGAGGTGCACTGAGACATGTATGTAGCTAAACTGTGGAAGTCCTGCAGACAAACGAATAAGAAAACAAGTGTTTAACTTCCTCTGAGCTCATCGTAGTGACTTTAACACGAGCTGGAGAGATCTTAGCGTTTCGTTCTCTGATATAAAAGAGGTCAGTGAACGCCCCTCTGGTGAATCTTAAAGAGTGTAAACGAGACGACTCCTCCTTTAGTTCAGTGGAGGAGAAATCTGTGGTGTAAAAAGAACAACTTTGATTCCAGTCGTTAAAGAATAGTGCTTCTTTCAGGCTGAAACACTTTTCAAACACAAATAAACTATATTTTACAAGATAATGTATGAATTAATTTTTCTCTGAGGTCATTCTTTAGATGTCTTGGCTGGTTCAAGCAGAGGTGAGGAGGTGTGAAGTCTTACTTGCGTCTCTCTCAGGATATCTCGGTTCTCGATGGGGAAGCGTTGTGTGGAGCAGAAGGTGTACTGGGGGTCCTTTGGAAAAGTGGTAGTTATCTGTAGAAGAAGAAAAACATTCAGTACACACGCACGCGCACGCACGCACACGCACACGCACACACACACACACACACACACACACACACACACACACACACACACACCGTAAACTCCACTCACATCTATGATGAGGTACTCCACAGGAAGAGGCCGAGCTAGAAACGTGACATCATTCCCAAACTTGTCTTTGTCCTTTTGGATGAAAGGAGGAAAAAAAACAACATCGTCAAATCTGAACATCTGGAAAGAAAACATCTGGATGGACCAGACTCATAATACCCCAACAACAAAGTAAGAGTCTGTGTATTCTCAACCACATGAACCATACTCCATTGTACGTTATCATTCACATGCTCCGTGGAGGAGGGCTCACCTTGTAGAAGACGTCTGGGACGTACTGCTCCGAGCAGGACTCTTTAGCGAAGCCCAGCTCCGGAGCGTCTTTGCAGGGCAGTAGGCACTCGTCTTTCACCAAAGCCATGCACTGATTGGACACCTGATATCCCTCAAAGTGCACCTGGTTGTCTGGACCACCTGCACGCAGAGAGAGGCAGCAGCCACCAACATCATTGAACTATTATTGTGTCGGTGTGCTGCTCGTATTTCTAGCAGCTCTTCATCGTCACACACGAGGCTCACTAGCAAACAGACGACGTCTGCAAACAAAGGGAAAGTAAAACAGCTGGCAGCGGATGAGTCGCTGCGACGTCGTTGAAGCTCATTAAAGCCAATGGCAGTGACGAGGTCACCGCTACGACCAGGTGGTCTCTTTGTGAAGGAGGGAAAGCGTAAACTCTTGGCCTCCATCCCACAGAGCATCTGGTTTGTGTTACGCTGCTTCACCGCCTCAAAACTACTACGAACACAACGCAGAGACTGAAGAGGAGTTAAAAATAGAACACGGAAACCTCACAAGTCTGTGTAGTTAAATCCAGCTTTGTATTTCAGAGAAGGTGAAGTCTCAGTGCTACTTGTACATGTGACTACGCTGGTTTAGTTAAGACTGTTAACAATGTACACAAATAATGAACTTTTCAAAATAAGACCGATGATCACAGGAACAGAACTTCTTCATTGTAGCTCGTATAACACGTATTTATTCACACCACATCGTGGTTTAGACGATAACTGCGTATCAACAGGAACAGTTGAATTGAATTGAATTGAACTGAACTCATAGTGAACAAAAACATACCTGTCGCCACCACGGTCACAAATTTAGAGCCAAAATGGCCGTCTCGAGAGAGTCTGCAAGAGTTTGAGTGTAGATTCTGGAAGTATCCGGCTGTGATGCACTCCTCCGCGCTCAGGTAGTGAGACTCCTAACAGCAGAGGGGACAAGGTGTAAACGTGGGGGGGGCAGCTGTTACTCTGATGAACAGGTGGTCTTTAGGGGGGTTCATCCTCACATGGTTCCTCACGAAGCGGACCGTTCCTATCCTGGTGTCCTCAGACAGCAGGTCAGTGAAGATCCAGCCCACCTGGAGCGCACACAGAGGAACACAGAGGAACACAGATACATGAGTAGAAGCAACTGATTGAACGGTTTGTTCATAATGTCACAAACTGTGTGATTGTTTTAAGACGTCACTTTTCTGCTGCACAGATGTGAATATTTGTCTTCTATAAATAAACTGAACACAGATTTGTTTCTGACTGTCGGTCAAATAAAGAATATCTCATCTCTGGCTTTGGGAAATGATTCTGGACATATATTTCACAATTTCTGACATTTTTTAAATGATTAATTGTGAAAATAATAAACAGATTAATCTATAATATTGCCGGGTTAAAAAAGTGATTGAAATCATCTTAATGAAGAATAAATCCCAAAGGAACACAGAAAGAACAGAGAGACAGTAACTCCTTCCTGCATGTCTAACTGATGTAGGCGCGGTCATTCCCATCAAGACAAACACACGCAGACATAATGTTTAAAGGTTCAGATGTTTCAGGTTAAATTCATTAAAAATGCTTCATAACTCTGCCCTGAGTCTGTACAAGCTGTCAGTACTAGATGTGAAACAAGGTCAGACACCACAGCGTCAAACAGAGGGGGGGGGCACCTTGCACAGGCCCAGCTTGGCAGCGATTTCGTCCACAGCAGCAGCTTTAGGATCCTCCACCAGCTCCAGGCTGTTCTGAGTCGCATTCTGAAACACAGACGAGTGTCTTACCATCACAGTGAAGGAGCGTTCATGCTCCACGTACTGTTTGATCAGTGAACTATTTGTGAATGTCTAAATACGTTCTGATGCAGGTCGTGATTACATCATTTTGGCTTCACTCCTTTAATTATAAACTAAGTTTAATACGGACTGTTACTTGTTGATGGAGGAACAAATCTAAGAGTCAGTGATTCATTCAGAGGAGAGTCAGTGATTCGTTCAGAGCGAACGGCTCACCTGTGGCGGCTCGTAGATGGCGGCCACCTCGGCTCTGATGCCCAGCGGGATGTCTTTGTGCTCGGTGTAGCGGCCGTACAGGTAGCCCATCCTCTGACTGCCCGTCTTCCTCCAGAAGTCCAGGAAGCGGTCGGCGATGGTGTGGTTCTCAAACATGATGTTGTCCACGTGTCTGTATTTCTGGGAGAAGAACAGAGGAAAGCTTCAGGCTCAATTTAAACATTGTTGTATTTAAGATGATTATCGATTTGATTTATTTTACGCTTTTGCAAATCATAGAACGCCGCTGAGAGATGTAAAGCACGTTGGTGCCATATAAATGAATCAGGTTTATTATGATCGCTATCATGATGATACCTGTCTGTTCAGTGTGAGGGCACTGGGCTGGCACTTGGTGCAGATCCCCTCCGGCCAGGGAAGATGTCCCTCACAGCCCGACTTGATCTTACAGCTGATGTTCTCCAGAGCTGCAAACTTCCCTCTGCAGGAGACAAAGAAACAGTTAGAATGCAATTTAAATATCTGGATCTACGCGGAAAATAACGGAAGACTTCTCACTTATCAGCTCCACCGGTCAGCTTCCGAAGGTACGCGTGGAATGACATGTGCTTCACTGGAGGGTCGAGGTGATTCAGGTAGTCTTCGTCAAAAGGCTGAAATTAGAAGAAGAAGAAGAAGAAGAAGAAGAAGACAGTTTCAATAAGTAGAATCTGAATAAACCTGAAAAGCATCACAGCCTCAGTGGAAGAAACAAGAATACATTCTTACCTCCAACGGTACACAGTGCACACATTTTCCAAGAGAACCATGGTGACATCTGTAACAAGACAAACAGAATCATTAGTGTCTGATATTTGTGTTTGTTGCAGATGTTTTCCTCCAGCTGCTCTCTTTCTTACAGCTGTGGATCTTTGTTTCTGTAGATCTTTCCGTCTTGCTTGGTCAGATACTGATCGATCTCATCCTCCTGGACCTGGGGCGCTGAGAAGGACCGGGGGATCATGGAGGACGAAGAAGAAGAAGAAGAGAATGAAGAAGAGGATGAGACGGACGGTAGGGATGAAGAGGACTGCGGGGTGGCAGTGTCCATGACCTCCCCAGAGGAGGAAGAGGATGCTGAAGGGACCAGATACAGCATGTCGCCATGCCTAGAGAAGATCAGAAAACAAGTAACGGGTGACATTGTGTACGGCGGCTGTTATTCCTTTAAGCAGATTCATCGTCATTGATTATACTTTTAAAAAGTTACTACAGGTGTGTCTTTACAGTAACTCAGTTAAAATAAACTTTATTAGCACTCAACGACGCTGTTCGCTCTCACTTACTTGATCTTGAGCAGGCTCATAGTTTTGTTCTGGGAGAGGATCTCTTCGGTCTTGTTGCGGTTCAGGTAGACAGTAAACTCATTGGAATTGAACCCGAACTCTTTGCCCACCTGAGAGAGAAATGATGCCGTGTGCCGATTAGACCGGATGAACACATTCTGTCATATGGCGGAGAAATGAAAACTTTCATCACCATGAAATGCATCAACGTTGAGAAAATCAAAATACACAAAGATTTAAATCAGTCTCAGCTGTTCAGCAGCTTAACGTCTCAGAAGCTCTTCCACCAATGACAATCACTCGCAGGCTACATCCACACTATATGTCTGAGATTTAAAATGGGTGGGCTGAAGTCCCTGTCGAGCTGGAGAGCATTTTTTGCTTTAGTTCGTCTACAGTTTCTTTGTGAACTTTACAATAGTTGTGCAGAACAAAATAAGCATTGATAAGATCCAACGTCCTCCTCAAAGCCGCAAACCTTCAAATGTCCGCTTCTTAGGGCGGACAGCGCCGCTGGACGTGCTCAACAAGTAGCTTCCTTCCTCCACTTGTAGGCAGTAGTAAAATTATTAAATGCAGAATTTAGACAAGGTCAGCAACGCCTGTAATTCGCTATCCATGCTGAATTTAAGCACTGGTAGTCGCTCGGTTATCAAGACTAATGTTTTTTGCTTTCTTCCAGCGGTGTGACGAATCAGGAAAGGACATGTTGTGACTGCTAAGACCAGATCAAGTAATGAATGTGGGTGTCTGTGTCATCGTTTTCAAAGATCACCGTATCTGCCCGTCCAGACTAAAACGCAAGCCCGGAGTTTTCAAACTAAAACAACGTCAACAGCTTTATTAAATGTCTCAGTTTTAGTGGTTGTACAGCGGCGGAGTAGTGTGGACTCTACGCGTCAACGTAGTAAAAGTTATTCCTTAGAGCAAAATAAACTCTGTTTGTAGGAAGACCTTCTGACGTCATCACTTGATGTTAACTTTCAACACGCATGAGTGAACCTTTGTAATGTTAACATAAGAGCACAATGATTATCTTGGTCATGACACTTATACAGAACACAATGCCTAAGACAGCTGCATTGAATCAGTGACATCTAAACCAACAGACAACCACAAACATCTACCACTGGTTTCTACTCATCTGTTAAAGTCAGTGCTGGTAAAACAGTCAGAAGCACTCAAGGTTCTTTGAGCCTTCAGTCAGTACTTCTCTGAAGCCACACGAAAAGAAAACCACTGTAAGATATTTTTACTGTATTCTGGGTGAAACTGTAGACTGGCAGACTGCATGAGACAGGACATCATGAGTTTCATCCATTCTGTCTCAGCTGCAGAAATAAAAGCTGCAGGGCTCAGACTGACTCTGCACTGGTTTCCTATTCCCACCATCGCTGGCTGCAGGGAATGAAGACAACTCCCTACATCGATCTGCAGGCTACACCATCCTAGCTTAACACGGATGCATCCATTTTTAATGAGGTGGTGCTGCAATGCTCCGCTGTGACTGGAATGCAGTTTTATTTAAGGTTTTTAAATCGATTGATTCAAATGCATTTTGAGTGCTTATGTATGAATATAGGTACGATGGAGCCAAAGTTAGAAAGGATTGTTCTTACAAAAATACAACAATTCAGGAACAAATTATCCGTCCTATGTGTTGATCATTCCCTGTAGTGCCTGGGTTGTAAACCACAACCTGCTACGCAGCTGTCATAACAAGTGAGTGGACCACTACGCGTGTTAATAGTGGAAGCCAGCCGACCACACGGGAGCAGTGCAGGACTGACCTGCTCTGGTACTTTCTGCACAGCTTCTCACACAAATGAACAATGATCAGCCACAACAGCCAGAGAAACACTAATATTGTTTGTGACAACAATGCACGTGTTGACTCTTGCATTACTGTAGAAATAGTCTGACTAAAGATGAGGTGCATGAGATTTTTATGCATAAATTGACCCAAGAATGTAGCGTTTTGAAGGAATGTGATTATGTATGAAAAAGACTGAAGACTTTTATCATTAGATAGATACAGTACCTTCTTTAAAAAAGCAGCAGCTGTCTCCCTCTTGGTAGAAGCAATTTTCTTCATCCCATCTGGGGATTGTACCCTGATGACCTAAGAAAACAACAACAAAGACATTCAGAATCAGAATCAGCTTTATTGGCCATGTGTACGTACGCATACATGGAATTTGACTCCGGTTTCCATGTTGCTCTCAACGTATATACATAGAATATACAAATAAACAAGACAAATATAAAAACAAGGACATTAAAGACAACAAAATAGGACAGAGAAACTAAGCATAAATATTGAACTACTATGTACAATATAAATACATATCGAAGAATATATATGAACATAAAGAACAACAATGACAATGGATTTGGGATATTAGTGCAGAATGAAGAGGTCTAAGGTCTAAGTTACCAATTCAGACAACTGGGATCCTATAAAGCTCAATTGTTAGCGAATTAAAAACTAAAATAACGTGGATATATTAGTTTAAATATGACTCTTTACTGTGGTGTCAGTGGCAGAATATTATGACAACGATGACAATGCATAAAAAAAAAGTAATGTCAGCATTAACCTCGGAGCATCTCCTGTTAAACAAACAGCTTCTGTATTGTGACATTAAGATGTCGACTATTAAACCAGACAATGTTAGCTGAAGCTAAGTATCACTTTTAATGAATCAACAACATCTTGTCCTTCCTTAAATATTTACATATATATATATAAATATATATACACATATATATACACATATACATATATATATATATATATACATATACATATATATATATACATATATATACATATATATACACATATATATATATATACACATATATATACATATATACACATATATATACATATATATATATATATATACATATATATATATATATATACACATATATATACACATATATATACATATATATACATATATACACATATATATATATATACACATATATACATATATATACACATATATACACATATATACATATATATACACATATATACATATATATATATATATATATGTATATATATACATACATATATATATACATATATATATATATTATAATCTGGTTAATATTTAGCTAATAACCTGTGCATGCTAAACAAAATTCTATTATTTATATTCTTGAATGTGCCGGTTATGTAGCTTTATTATTCAGATGTATATTAGCCGGGTTAGCTAAACAAGGCCCCACTCACACTCACTGCTAACGTTAGCTACCAAGCTAATTCTGCTGCCTCATCACTCCGAACTTCGGGCTAACAAGCTAAGCTAACGTTAGCCAAGTCGACCCCTCAGCACGGCCGTTAGTACAACATGCCGTCATACTTACAATAATATCCGCCATGTTACCGATAGATATCGCTGCGTTAGTAGACAGAGACACTAAATATAAATTTCACGTAGCGTTGCTGTCAGTCAACGAAACTCCATCCCACAACTCAAACACCGGGTGTTGCAGACATTAGCGACCGACCGACCAACCGTTTCTCACACCGGTCCCACAGCGAAACAAGCACGGCCGAAACAAGCTTGTTTTTATCGTTCCACTTGTCATTGTAAATGCAGTGGGTACATGCTGTACTACAACTGCAATGGAGAGGACAAATCATTGTATTAACTGGAAATATGTGGCCCTGACTTGTAGAGATAAATCTAGAACGTCATCATTGTAGCTTCTATTGTACTCACATGATAAATACAATTGTGTTGAATGCTATCAGAGACACAGCAGCACAGTACTGTTTGGTTCCTGGGTCTCCGGGCATATCATTCATATCATTTGTTTATGCTGTAGTGTGCACTGTACGTGTGAAATGCTCAACTTTAGCAACACCACTACTTCATTAAGGTCTATGGAGAGATGTGATGTTCATATAGTATAAAAGTAAGAATCCCCCTTTTCCTATAACTGTAATATATTGTATATGAATGAGTTGCAATGATCTTAAATAGTTGTGATTGATGTTTGTAATGTAATATACATAGTAACACGACTATAATGTCATGATATGGCAGAGCTGATATAAGATATTAAATGTTATATACAATATTATATTATGCAACCTACATTTTCTTCTGGTATTTGTTGTGCGTGTTGTTTTTTAAGTTCTTGAATATAATTAACAATAATGTCAAATAATATTTGGCTTCTGAGAGATCACATCTGCCAAAGCTACTGTTGATGAAAACCTGTACGAGAGCAACAACTATCAGACCAAATATATATATATATATATATATATATATCAAAATACACACTCATAATCGAAGGAAATTTTTTAAACAATAATAAATAATAATAGATCATAAATAAATCTCCACTTTCACGTTCCTGTTTTTGTGCTTTATTTTTTCTCACCTCCTGTAGAGGACAAAGCTCCATTATGCATCAGACACTGTGCAAACATTGGAAACATAATTTATGAAGACAAATCCAGCAACTCTTCCATCACCATGAAAAACATACAGCAACACCTTTGTTATTATCTTCTCGATTTGAAGTCAGGATAACAAAAAATTTAAAGCGAAAAGCTAAATGTAACTCAAGCTGTGCACGCACTGATCTCATGTGAACAACAGATCGCTAATTCTTCAACGTCTCAACATGAACAGAGCGAAGCATCAGTGATGATGACGAGGACAGCAGAGATGAAACGATGAAGAACAGTTTAACGTAACACTGAATGATGGATGAAAGCTACAACATTGATCTTAAAGACACAGACATAAACACACAGTGTCGCGTGAGAAATAAACATGAAACAAATACATTAATATTAAACAGATAAGAAGGAATATGAAACACAAGCGAACACTGATGGAAGCAGAACAATACACACTTCTGGATGGACATTTATTCTCTTCTCAGCTGGTTGTATCCTGAGGGAAAAGAGGGATATGATGATTGACTGACGTTATCCACTGAAAAGCTATGCGCTGAGCGATGGCAAGCTGCTGTCCGTCTCTACAGAATTCAGGTTTTTGCATTTTACTCGTCCGGCAGGCTGCCTTGCATGGTTCATGTTTTGTCCGTGAGAAGATAAAAAAGAAGAAAAAATGAGTTAAAAAAAAGGAAGAGCAGTGAGAGAAGAGGAGAAGAGGAGTTTAGAGCAGCGGTGCAGATCTAGTGAGGACGTGAGATGCTAAACGTGAGCAGAGGTTGTGAAGAATCCCGTGAAAGAGGACTGTTGCTTTTTGTAGATTTCTTTTTCTCTTTTTTCATTTTTTTGGTGTTTGTTGTGGTAAATTTGTGTGGACAAGTTCGGTTTGAAGTGTCTGGACGTGTCCCGCGAATCTCGGCGGCGAAGGTGCAGGAAAGGGCTTCAGATGATGCCGTACTTGGCCAGCTCGTTCAGCTCCAGGTGGTTGAAGGCCTCCCAGGGGCAAATGACAGTGATGTCTGCAAAAAGAACAAAAAAAAGAAAGAGGTGTGAGGTCATTCAGATGCCACGCCGATCACAGAAACCCATGAGCAACCGAAAGGGAACTCACCTGTGCCTAAGCCCTCCATTCCTGGGATGTCATCACCAAACCTGAAAAGAAAAAATCCAAAACAATTACAAACGACATTTCTAAACCTCTAAAGGAAGAAAACAAAGTGCATCATGGGAGACATACCCCTGGATTCCCTTCTTCGGAGGCTTGCTCTTGAACTGGCGGGTCTGCCGCTGCTTGAATTTGGGCGGTCCCTTGCGCGGAGTGGCGGGGCCTCCGGTGACCCGGGTGGCCGACTTGATCTCGGCTTTGGACGGCTCCAGGTTCATTGTTCAGCCGGTCTGGTGTCTGTGAGCAGGCTGCTGGCTTTGCCTCTCTGAAGGGCGGTCGTCGTGATGATGGCCTCTTTTATTTTGAAAAAGGAAGAAAGACTAAAGTCGGTTGAATGTCTGGATGAAGTGTTGGTTTCATGGGACTGTTAGCTCACAGTCACCTCTGTCTGACATTACAGGCCTTAATCCTCTTGCTGATCTGACACCAGATGGGATTTACACTCATCACACTGATTGAATGTCTCAGATGGACTACCTCGTTCTGTGAGGATGACCCAATTTCCCATAATCCCAGGCTCAAGTTAATAAGGACACCCCCCCCCCTCTTCTGTTTCAAGCTAAATGTAATCTCATTAGAGAAAGGACAACCCAGAGATCTGCTGAGCACGCTCTGAGGGTCTGAATGATCAATCCGCCCTGAGCGAGGCTTAACACAGCGGCTTTATATCACAATGGAAGTGTTGGAGTGAACATTGTTCTTCATGCTGATTTTGTGCTATTTTCCTTCCATCACACGTCGTCTTTCAGACTAATAGAAATAAAACATTTATTTTATTACTTTGTCTGTTTACGTCTGTAGATTTCTACTAAATTCAACAAGAGTTACCATTACATAAAGCCTCATTTGCATATTTAAACATAACATTTCAGAAAACTTGTAATACAATAAACACTGCTCTTAAAGTCCGTAATCATCTGGTTTCGTGGTGATGTCTGTGAGTTTGTGACTCTGTTCACCTGTAGAGTCTAAATGTCTGTAATGTCACTCACCGTCTCTTTAAGACGTTTCCTCTCAATGAGTTTGTTCTCAGACTCTGATGATAAATCTGCACTTCAGCAGCTCTGACGTTCACCAAACTTCACACTTTCACTCCTCTCTGTGTGCTGAAGGTTCACACAGAACTGATAAGAGAATGCCTCATTTGCATATTTCAACATAACATTGTCTACACTGGTCAAACTTTCAGACTTTTCATGGCCAACAGTGACGCTGCAGCCACGTCTTATACATCTTATGATCTGTAATTCTTCCATCAGACACATTTTTTATAAAGCTTCTTAGATATTTGAGAATCGTATCTTCTCTTGAATGGAGAAAGTGTGTTGTACAAGTCAACAAGACCCCTTGTCCTCGCAATCATTCTGTTACTTCTCCATCTTTTCAGATCCTTTGCGCTCTAAACTATAAAGATTGTAAAGTCCATAAGTCTCCACTGACCTCCTTCAGCTCTCTGCTTTTGTTCCCTCTGACCCTCAATCAGTGTGTGTTGGTGATGTGTGGCAGAGCGTCTACTCACCGGCTGCTCTGGAGCAGGACGAGTCGCTGTGCGCGCAGCAGATGTGAGGAGCTCTACGATGGGCTCGCTGTGAGGGCCAGCCGGGGCTCAGGGCCCCTCTTATATACGCTGAGCCTGCACCAGATTACGGACGCGCCCGCTCCCGCACCAGATTACGGACGCGCCCGCCTCCCGGTTTCTCATGTCAACAGGTCTCATGTCTGGGGGTTTGAGTCCAACGGAGGGGAGAGTGTGCAGATGTGCACGGTCACCTGATGTGCACGGCCACCTGATGTGCACGGTCACCTGATGTGCACGGCCATTGGAGAATCATTTAAAGTCACTTTGGATGGAAATCTGTGACATTATCCAGTTTGTGAGACACATCCTGCATCATTTAATGTCTTAAAAGATGTCACTTGCGATGACACAGCCTGGAGTATTTGGGCCTTTATTATACACTCAGAGACAGACAGGAAGGAGCGAGAGAGACAGACACAGACAGAGAAAACTAAACTTTGAGCAGGTGGTTTTGTCCGCAGAGTTCCCGCAGCTCTCCGAGCAGCTACTCGGTAGAGACGACCTCAATGTGAGCGAAGAGAGCGCGCGCTCGAGGCCTTCCTGCGCTGGATCGCCCACGAACCCGAAGATCGAAAAGCAGAAATCGCACTGCTCTTGTCTCAGGTATGTTCACCGTATGTCACCAGATTTAGTTTGGACCATTGCACCTTCAGCATTTGGCTGAAGGTGCAATGGTCCAATTTGGCTGAAGGCTGCAGGTTGCTTTCTTCCAGATATGATCTTAGTTCATCTATAATTGTGTTTGCAGTGTTTACAATGGCTGTTATGACGAGGTCGCTCTGACTTTTCTTTTGGACTACTTTTTTAATATGTCTGGACAAATAATTATTTTCGTCATGAATAATGCTTTCTACGAGACACTTTTCTAAAAACGGCCCCCCCCCCGGGGACTCGGGTAGGGGAGGTTAAATGATTATAGAAAAGCACCAGAGGTCTGGACAATGGACTCGAGTACAGGCCATTGAGTTCAATTGAAAGATTGTGTCCTGTTTTTCTCTGTGTAGGTGCGACTGGTGTTGACAAGTAAAGACTACGTGAGGTTGAACGTGGTGTCCAATGAGCTGGTGAAAAACAACGCAGAGTGCCTGCACAAGGTCAGGGCAGTCAAATCCTAAATCCCATCATGAGGTTCAGACCCTCTGCGCATCTCAGCAACCCTCTCGCCCGCCCTCGCCTGTAACGCCATCCTGTTGGCCACTGCTGTTCCTCCACAGATTTTATTTTCAACTTTTCAGTTTGTGCAACTTCTAAGTTTGATGTTCTGTGAGGGGGGTGCTGTGTTCCACCTGCAGACACACACGGGTTGATCCAGAGTGCATCGTTGCAACGTTAACACCTTAATACGACAAATACCAACTGCTGTGTTTCATGCGTTCAGGTTTTACATCGGCCACCGTATTTCTCCTGCTCGCGTGGCACAGCTTGAAAACGTTTGGCTCTAGAAAGGGCATTGCCTGCTTTTTGCGTGAGGTGACGTCACCGTAGTTCTCATGACAGGCTTGTAAAGGGAGGGGTGAGCAGAGGGGTCGTCAGTCTGTTGCAATATGCCACCTTCACACTCGATGCCACAAACTCGAAACACACTGGTTCTTCAAACTAACATTATCAGCCAGTGTTCAATCAATTCGCCTTTGGCGGTGGAAATAACACGTTTGTATTCAAGATTTTGGTGCCTAAATGTTATCTTTTGAAATAGAAATAATGAATGTCAAGGGTTAGCTGTCTCTGGCTGGCAATGAAGTTCGTAATATATAACTTATTTGGGACTCAAAACAAAAGGTTAAGGATTTAGGACATAATAGTTCAATTGAATAGTACAGTATAGTGGATACAACTTTGCAGTATAATGACATACTGTATGGGGAAGCACAGTCAACTATACTTTCAAAGTAAAAGTTAAATGATATGATTTGTGTGCATACGACTGACTACATGCACATAACATGGCAAATAAATTCTCAAAGATATTCTCTAAGTTAGTAAGTAAGTAAAGTAAAGTTAAGTAAGTTATCAAAGAATAACTGTGTGTGTGTGTGTGTGTGTGTGTGTGCACCAGCTCCTGTGTAATACAGGATTCACAGAACATCTCCATCACCATCACCTCACAAAGTGGACCTGTGAGATCCGTGAGACGTACCGGCATCGGGCCTCGTTCTGCTCAGCCGACCGACGGACGTCATTCTAACGGGCAGATCTGAACCGGATCAGCTTCGGGGTCCATCAGGGTCTCACTTCTGGTCTGCAGGACTCCTCCTATATTCATCGGAATCTCATTCATTCACATCCCTGATAAAAGATTAAAAAAAGATTCCCCGCGTGATTCCTCATATAATCCAAGGAGCGTCGCCATATCTTCTCAAATGTTTTGCTCTTATTCCTCCACCAAGAAGTTATTTTCTCTAAAGGTGCAACTATTCATTTCTCTGGAGACACATTCCAGTTGAGAGACATCTGATTTCCATTTGGCCACGCGGTCACACGGACATGTTTATAGCAGAGGACAGATCTCTGTGAGCTTTATCACGCGGTTGTTTTTAATAAAGTTACCTAATAAACAACAGTCGCAGCATGAACACTGACATTATATTTCATCCTCATGAGAGCAGACAGACAGACGGACAGGCAGACAGACAGGCAGCTTCATGTCTGTCTCTCTGGTGAAGTGATGTTAAAGGAAATCTGTTGCTCTCAGAAACATTTATTCAACAAAGAACTCGTATAAATACATTTAAAATATATTCTTAAATATAATGAAGATCAGAAAACACAAATGTGTTTTTAACACTTCAGTTCAAACTTCTGATAAATAAAACAAATGTGCAAAATGTGCTTTATGACTAAAGTACCACGAAGATAAACCAAAAAAAAGTTAAAATAAACCAAATGGATTTTCTAACAAGGCCCCAAAACATAACTAATGTTGTTAAAAACATGCACTTTAAAATGCCACCACGTCAAGCACCTCGTGAAATAAAGAAGAGACTTCTGTGAGGAACAGTTCCCGTCAGTAACAACACTCACGACCAACCGCTGACATCAGGGAACCAGACGTCACTCAGAAACAGGAGGTGGGACTATCAGACGGTTTGGAAACAGATCTCCACTTATTCAAACTTATTGAGGAGAAACAGTCGCATGGAAACAGTTTTACAAAGACTGAAAGTCAGTTTCGACAAACGTTCTGCTTCAACTTTGACCTCTCTAATCTTAGTGTTACTGCTCGATGACGGATTATTTTCATCCTTTCAGGAGAGCTCTCCTTCAGCTTTACCTCGAGATGAACTGTTAGGTTGTAAACAAACCAACAGTCTGATCACCTGACTGATCCTGTTTCCTGTCAGACTTTGTCGTAGTGATGTCAGCTGTTTACAGTCGAGTCTTATCAAAACAAATAGAAACGATGGACAAAGTCAGCACAAGAAGATCCTGCCAGCTTGTGTCACTTCTCTGAAATATTCTGCAGATGTGAACAGTGTGAGCCACTGGAGGAGGGAGTGAAGATGAGGAGGTCAAAGCAGTGACTGAAGTGAGTCATAAAGTGCTTGAACTGTTACTACCAACGCTCACAACACTCAGCCGACGCTGTGGTCGAAGCCGCTGGCAGTAAAAGCTTCGGTCACGTCTTCTTCAAGAGTCTTATCTCCATCTTCAGGTAGGTTTTAAGGTTCTCATCCAGGACGTTCTCCTCGATGGCGGCGAGCGCCTGGTCCCCTCCGTCGTGGTAGTACGCCAGCAGCTGCTCTGCATGTTCGATCCACACACAGTTGTGGCAGCCGCTCATGCAGCAGTGGGTGGGAGCCGGCGGCGGACCTTGCACAGGAGACCAGGCGGAGGTGATGCGGCCGGGTTCTGGTTCAGAGCAGTCCGTCAGCATTGGAGGAGCAGAGGAACCTGGTCCAGCACAGAGGCTGCGTCGGCCTCTCCTCCATGACGGCACCGGGCAGAGATAGGACCGATGTCTCGTGTGTAGCAGGGAGAGGATGCACAGCTGAAAGACAGCAGGATGAAATATGATCATAATCAAACTCTGTAAACACGCCATGCAGTCATGTATTCCCTGTTTCTATTCTCCTCTTCTAACCGGTTTATTTAAGTATTTGGTTGGTGGCAGTTAGAGAGGACAGCGAACCTGCAGCTTGTGCTCTGAGCACATGTCAATAAAGTTGAATGTGGAATCTAAAGTTCATGTATTTATAGGTGTAGAAGACACTGATGAGGGCGACAGGGCTGCTCACAGAGCTGTGGTGTCATGGTTGAATCTGTTTCTAAGTTTTAGCAAAAAGCTCTGAAGTAGAAGAGGAAACGTAAACATGTCTTATATTTCAGTTTCACTTGCAGCCATTACGATTATCATCTCACACATAAGTCTGTATATTTAATCAAATAACGTCACTGTATACTGTTAATATTACCCAACAGTGTGACCAAAGGAAAGGTTAGGAACGTTAGCTTCTCTACTGTTAGCTTAGCTACCGTTAGCTCAGCTACCAACCTTCTGTAAAGATAACGACGACCTCGCCACATTTACACCCAAACACAACATCGTCGCAGTAAACACAAGGCTCGGTTACGCGTCTGTGTGATTCATTTTCTCAGAACTGTCGATTTTATAAAGTTGTTTTCCTCCTGGACGTTAAAATCCACCGCAGCAAGATAAGCAAGTCGTCCCGGACTATGACCTTTGTGTGTGGTTATAACAAACACGTTGATTGGCCGACAGGAAATAATGTAACCAATCAAATAGCACCTTTCTGAATGTAAACCAATAGAAAGCGCAGAATAGTTTCGGGGGGCGGTTCCCAGAAGACGAGCTGCATTACCAGTCTGTGTCCAGCAGGTGTCGGTGTTTCACCTGTATGTCCTGCGTGATCTCACACTAAAGATCATCATACCAATATCACATCAAGCTATAGCTGATACTAACGCCATATGAATAAAATATATCGATATATATCTTAAACTACATTATAATACACATTATTTACCCTTGAATCAATGACATGATCTGATAAGTGAGTTTGTGTGACTTTGGTTCATGTTTATTTTGTATTGTTGCAGCTGAGAGGACTGAATGTGCCTCGTCAGGACCATGACATCAGCTAAATGTATAATTCAGCCAAACAGACTCAACACTATGATCAGGGCCTATTTGTTTTTCCTTTATTTCCTTTCTCTGTGTCAATATGCCGAGTTACACATTTCACCAATGACTGTCTTTGACGCAGGTTTTTATGGCAATGCCATAACAATAAAGGCATTTTAATTGTTTAAAAATAAATTGGTTTTGCATTTTCTTGTGATTTTTCTGTGTTCATGTGCACCTCAAACAAACTACTTGAGTCCAGGAAGCTGCCCTACCCAAACGTTTGTTTTAAAAAAATCAAATCTTTATTGTCCTGCAGCAGCTAATCACGCTGCGAAAGCAAGAGGTAAAGCACACAGTCATCAGATGATACCTCGGATTATCACGTTAAATGTAAAAACTCAGAGAGCAACAACATTCATATTAGAAATTACAATTGACTGTACTGTAACTGTACATAAATGTGTTTATTTGAAAGTAATATATATATTAAAACCATTCTGTTAATGTCCTTTACTGTCTAGTTCAGGATTCAAAACACAACCTTCAGGACTTCAGACTTTCTTGTAACTTAGTGGAGGAAGTGATACGTTTCCCACACACCCGTATTGAAGCTGAGATCATGTTGGTTAATGAACCATCATTAGAGGCTCAGTAGATGCTTGTTTGCCCTGAGGTATTTCCACGGCTCTACATTTAGATGTATTATGTCTCTGCTCAGAAAGAGCATTACAACCACCGTTGTTCTGTGAAACGACTCCTTTATGCTCCTGACTGAAAGTAAACCCTCTTTTGATGTCGTTTTTGTTCTTTGTGTTTTCAACAGTTCTGCACCGTAACCTGCCGGTTCCTTCACTATTTGACCCATTCACTGATGCGTGAGGAGATGTGTGTGTGTGTGTGTGTGTGTGTGTGTGTGGAAGAGAAGCAGTCTGAGCTCCCCACAGGCCTCAGTGTTTGCAGGCCACATCCATGGTAACGCGGTGTGGAAACACGGCAGCTGCTCGGCCTGGCGTGAGATACCAGGTGTGTGGTGGGGCATGTTATCTCACCAGAGGCTCACAGTGCGACTTCACCCCGAGGAGAGGCTTCTCCCTCAGCCGTAGAAACGCAGACCTTTGTCACGCCGCATAAAGCAAACGGCCATTAAAAGGCTGCTGATGTTGTTGTGAAAGAACAGATGGATCTCTGGTAATCTCTAATCAAAGGAAGCTGAGTACACCGACTGTGTGAACAAAGACTTCAATGATTCAGCCCGTCTCATGATAATGCATGAATCAGTATCATAATAGAGGTTTGTGTTGTCACGAGGCGAGTCTGATGGTTCATATTTCATCCTAAATGCAAGGACAGAATAGATTGAACTCTATCTGTAGGACGTCATAATGAGGATATTAAAAGTGTTTCAGAGTCAGATCACTGAGTGAGAAAGTTAGAGTGCAGACAGAGTGGTACAACCAAAAGAATGGACCTTTGATAAAGGTTTCAGCTAGAACCCTTTCAGAAGGTTCTACTCAGAACCCAACATAAAGACCAAAATAAACTCAAAATGAACGTTGCTTGTAGCTTTAAGTCTCTGAATACTTCCTCGAGCACTGACTGTGTGTACTCTGTGTGCAGTGATCTACAGGTACAACATGATGACACTACACGATCAAAAAGAGGCTGCATCCGTGCACGATGAGACTGGATATAGGTCGAGGTTCAGATGGTCCGGCAGTGTGCTTGGGATCAGCTCGTGTAGGTCGGCTCAGAAGAATCTCTTTAAGTACGTCGGTGTGTGAGCACTGAGGAGGCTCACGGAACATATCTACCACTGGAGCGACTGCCATGACATGTGACACAGATATATATTCATGGTGATCCGCTGACTTTTTATTGAGCAACCATTATGTTGACGTTCGTGGTTTTGAGTGAAATATTCTAAACAGTTCCCTGAATTCTAACTCAGAAATGTTTTGAGGGATTCTTGGAAGAGAGAAAGCTCAGCAATGCTCTGGCTGCAGGCGTTCTGCATGAAGAGGGATTAACTCCATCGCTGATAATCCTGCTCAGTATTTCTAACAACTTGCTGCCATGATGGATTAGTGAGCGGGCCGACCGGGCTCAGGTCCAGGGGCCCCTGACTGTCATCTATAAAATGTCACTCAAATAGACATTCAGAACCAGGAAGAGACTACAGAGAGACCAGAACACAAAGAGATGAACACAGGAGCAGAGACACACAAAATGACTCACAGCAGCTTTAAAAAGGAACAAAAGAAGCAGGAAGGGACTCAAAGCGACAACAAAGAGACAGAAAACAAACACAAAGAGAATTTTAGAAATGCTTCAGTGCAAAACAACAGTGGGATGTGAGTCAAGTTATCTGAGCTCCTGTAACGCTCCTCTGATACAGCTGTGCTGCTTGAAGCCTGAAGAAGTGTTTTCTAGCTGCAGCTGTCAACAGCTCCTCTAATCTTAAAACCGGGAAAAGTGGCAACAAGGTGTTTTCTGTTTCACTGAAAACTCTTCATGTGCTGAAATTCACCCAATCAGCATCTTTTCCACTTGTGTGTCTGCAAGAAGGACGAGCTCAACATGTGACAGAAAGACACAGAGAGGGAGGTGTGTCCTTCATCAAGGTCTTCCTCTGGGACTCACAGCAGCAGCTTTGTCCTGAAGCTACAAAGACCTCCCTGTTCCACAACACACCTGAAACAGTCACGACTGGTCAGGAGGCAGCAGAACCGTGTCTGTGTGTCCGTCAGCAGGCTGAAACAGGAAGCGTGTAAGAAAACAAAGAACAAGTAGAAACAGTGCAGCTCAGAGAGTGACATACGTCGTTAACGTTTGTTACATTTCTGTCATCTTTCTTCAGTGTCTTTCTCTGTGTGATGCCTCCTCGATTCCTTTCCTTGCCTCCCCGCATCCCCCATGGGCGGGACTAAGAAGGGAGGACACGAGGGGACAAGGAAAGGAATCGAGGAGGCACAAAATGAGAAAGAGGAGAGAGGAGTCGAGGCAACAGGCAGTTAACAAATGAGACATCCTCACCTCGGAGCCACATTTTAAAGCGATGTCTATGAAATATGACGTGTGGCCCCGCTGATATATATATATATATATATATATATATATATTATATATTAATTCAATTTCAACGTGGCATAATGTGACAAGAACGGTCGGTTGTCACGCATTGATCTAAAACACACGTATCGGCTAAATGAGATCAAGACGATATATTTGATTGTGTTTTTGTAAAAAGACATTTCAGTGTTGATGGATCAATAAAGACTCATCTTCTCCGTCAGTGAAGCCACTCTGTTCACCCCGACAACAGGTCGGGTCAAGCTGCTGGTGATCATTCTGCAGGTCACACAGAGGTCTGCGACGGTTGAGTCACTGCAAATGAAGAATGCATAACGGGTTTCAGTGAAGGCGCATCGACCAATCAGCGGCCCCGGATACCGACACCTCGCTCGCTGAACACCTGCACCGCTCAGACCTGAGCGGCAGCAGGCTGTTAATCAACAACAGGCCTCGCAATCAGAGGAGAAGTGCTTCATAAGAGAAGCAGCGAGGTGGAGGGTTGAGCCGTGGGAGCGAGGTGTGTGTGTGTGTGTGTGTGTGTGGGGGGGGGGGGGAGAGACAGAGGTGCTTTGACTCTGTGAAGTGCCAGAGCTCTGGTTCTGGTCTGGCTGCCAACTACGCTGAGATAAGTCGGTGCCTTAACGGGGTAAACAACAGGGAAAGAATAACACCGTCATGGAAGTACATTTACTGAAGAGCTTTACTTTAAAACAAGCCTTGAGGTAGTTGTGTGTCAGTATTAAAGCTGCACTGAACCACAGACTGTAGATAAGAAGTGGACGTAGTCGTAGTGACATCACCTATTGGTTTACAGACTGCCATTTTGAAGCCTCAAATTTGGCGTTTTGGCCGTCGCCATCTTGGCTTTTTTCGGCCAATGAAGTGAGCATATCTGGACTGAGGAGTGACGTAGAGACGCTGTATACGTCTCTGGTGTCGACCTGTCAATCACTGTGTAGCCCCGCCCTAAAGCATCCCCTGCTTTATGGTCTGTGTGACTCTCAATGGACCATAATGTACTAAATGAACATCATGCTGTATTGAAGAAGACTTGAAACTAGAGATTGAGACCATAAACTCAAAAATAAGTTTCAGAAATATGTTTCATATTACCCTGTAAATGCACAATGATGTTAATAATTGGTTTGGTTCAGGCAACAAAACGAGATCTAAAAGCGATCAGGGTTTGTGTTAACATAACACCGAAACAACCGAAACAGCTTCCCGACCGTAAACAGACAAACAACCTCACTGGACGTTGTGACGAGCAACAGGAACAAGGGTCTTCTGAGTGAAAGTCTTGTGTTCCCACCAGCCCTTATTTTACATTCCCGCTTGTTCCACTTGGATCTTTGGTACCACATAACTTTGAGTCGTTACACTACGTCACTCTGACCGAATGCAAATAAACCAAAACGTCCACATTCAATGGATCCGCGGTTTGCAGAAACGAAGTGCGAGGAAACACAATGAGCACAAGCTACCTGCAAAGTTGTTGAAGTCGGCTATCGGTCATTGTGATGCATGATCGATGCGTGTGATAACATCTTCATCACATGATCAACAACGTTCAAATGAATCAAAAAGAATTACGTTTCAGCTCATTTTCTGACCGCATCATGACACACAAAGAGTAACAACAAGCATTGGTCTTTTGGCCGTGTGCGTCCCCTTTAAGCGTCCCCCTGGAAACAGTTTCGCTGGGTCGTCAAATTGGTGACGATTGTTCTTCTTCTGCTCGTGTTGATCTCACAGGAACTCCGTAAATTAGCCCCCAAGTGGCCCAAAAACAAATCGAATGCAGCTTTAAGTTACCGTACTGTGTACTTTTACTCCACTACTTTGATATATGTCGTACTTTACAGTCCCATACCGCAATAAATAAATATAAATAAGCAGAAGATGCAACTTTGTTCCACCACTGACAAAGTGTACACGCATTGGAATGAACAGGAGGCTGTTTGAATGAGTCATTGTCCACATTTCTATAGCACCGTGTGTGTTGACGACATGAGGTCGTCTGCTGAGAGAAGCTGAGCAGCAGTTAAAGACACCAGAGGCTGCTTCTCACAGCAGCTTCCTCTCGTCACTGCAGTTCTCTCCTGAGCTCCATCACACGCCATGTTTGTGTGTCACCATAACTAATTGGACAAACCGCTCGGTGTCTTGGATACACGCGCTATCAGCAGGAAGCAGGCGCTGACTCCCAGCACCAATCAGCTCTCACAGTGAGGCTGTCTCACACTCCTGACACTTCCATATTCCCCCGGACACACAGCTACCAAACAGAGGTCCACACCTCGACTGTCATCGTCAACAGATATAAATATATATAAATATACATATGTATTTATATATATATATATATATATATATGTATAAATATAAATATATATATATATATATTTATATATACATATATATATATATATTTAGATATATAAATATATATAAATATACATATGTATTTATATATATTGTAATCAACTGAACTCCACCCACTCTTCATCTTTTCCCAAACTGTGGCGACGCCCCTCTCAGGGGTCGTCCTGACCACAGTAACCACTCTGAGAGCTACAGAGGTTGCTGGTCTGTTCTGGGCTGCTGTAGAAACTTGTGATTATACACGAACGAAAAAACATACAGATCCCCTGACATGATACACACCGGCCCTTTAAGAAGCGATCGATGTCAGGTTTGTACGTTTATTTGTGGATATGTTTCTCACATTTGAATATTTGAATGTAGTTTGTCACACTGGACCTCCAACTTGTATTTGAACACAGTCACGATGTGGAATAAATACAACCGTCTGGCAAAGACTGCAGCTTTATTCACAGCTCAAGTGTGAACGTGGTAAATAGTTAAATACATGTCAGAGTGAGTATCAACAGTCAGACTCTTCTTCGTCTGCAGCAGGACGTGCATGACCATCTTTTGCATGTTTCATGAATGCATCCTTCTCCCATAGAATACAGGACACTTCCTGTTACACCCTCTGGCTGCCTCATCCCATTCATTTGCTGTTTCAAAGACATGTCACACACTGGCTCCACGTGAAGTCAAAGGCATCATAAACAGCTGAAGCTGTGAGATCGTTTCTCTTCAAGGGTTTCTCTCATTTGTCTTTCTAACAGTGAGAACATGACACGTTTGTTTTCTCTCGACAATGAAACCAAATGTTGCGTCTACTGTTCCTGTTTTCTTTCGTTCGAACGTATCTTCAGTGTCATGGCAGTTTGTGAAATAGTCACGAAATGTAATCTATTGGTTCGTGTTCATGGACACAAATTGTGTGTTTTTGTTTTCTTCAAAAATAATGCCAATGGAAAGTCAATTAGGAGTGTTCTTGATGGACACACAAAAGAAATGCATCAACGTGACGAAGCAACAGTCAGAACAAGTGACCTACTTTATAATAGCCAAACAGACGACGATCAGGTGGATGAGTTGTTTGCAGATATGCAGACATGCCAACATCTGTCCCTGGCGAGTGGGATGAAGATGTTTCCAACAGCACCAGAAGATTCATTCTAGAAGGATCCCTGTCTGCACAATGCATGATGGGAGTTAGCTTTGAGTAACCAAAGATTGCTCACTCAGAGATCTCAGTGTACATTCTGACAACACGCTCGATAAGACTGCAGAGTGAAGAGTTCATGGTTTCGTGCAAATCCCTTGAGTGTTTTGTCAACATTGAACTACAACTCCCATGAGGCTTTGACGGCGCTTTTCTGGAGCTAAAATGAAAAAGCTTCTATAATGTTGCTGTCAGTGAACATAGTGGATACATATTCACTTAATATATATATATATATATATATATACATATATATATACATATTCATTTAATATATATATATATATATTATATATTATATATATATATATATTATATATATATATATATATATATACATATTCATTTAATGTATATATATATATATATATTATATATATAATATATATATATATATATATATAATATATATATATATAATATATATATACATATATATTATATATATATATATATAATATATATATATATATATATATATATATATATTATATATATATATATATAATATATATATGTATATATATATATATAATATGGACACAACCTTCTGTGAGAACGTACATTGAGCGTTATAAAACGGTGAAAATAGTTCATCTCTATTCGTGATTGTTTCAGTAGAAATAAGATTAAATCATCAAATAGCACACAGTGGTGCTATAAATAGTGTTAAATATACATATTCATACAATGCCTTCATGCAGTGACAACCGTTGACACATTAACAACATATTTACATCAATCTAACACCAGCTGCTCCATTTTATGTGAGACCTTTGTGGTTATTCACAATATTCACAATCCTAAGTGAGTCGATAAAGTTCCACTGGTGCTGCAGGTTTGTTTGTGGTGTGTTTCGGGGGGGGCACTGTGTGGATATCATATATTTGTGGCGTCAGCAGCGTCACTCTTCATCTGTGTGATTTGGGTCCAGCAGAGAGCTCACAGTCCGGCGACCGCAGCAGAAAGTCTTTGTTCTGACGTCCAAATGAAGCTTTACACTGTCTGACAGCCGGCCGGCCCAGACGGAGCCAGTCAATAGAAGGTTTGTCTTCCATCAGCAGGGGGGGGGCTCCACATGTCTGCTCCTCTAGAACAGCTTAGACGACCAGCAGACACACAGTCAGCGAAGCAAAGGAAGAGACGAGAAGTTAACGTGACGAGGTGTTGAGAGCGTCAGCGGCTTCACCACTGGGACGTCCTATGAAGACCCTTCCCCTGCAGAAGAAGAGAGACGGTCCATCAAACAGCAGTGAATGAGACTTCACATGATATCAGTTTACACTGGAGGGGGGGGGGGGGCTCGGACAGCAGCTTTGATTCACAGTCACAGCTGATTCAAATCTAGAAGTGACTACAGGCAGCCTCTTCAGAAACATTCAGAAGAGACATGTTAAGCACAGAGCAATATGGAAAAGAATAAGACCAGAAAGAGACAAATGATGTCAAATCAAACCCTGTCTCACCAACAGTTCTTCTCCACTGAAGAGATGGAAGAACAGAGTGAACTACAGACGCAGTGAAACACCAGAGAGCTCCAGCAGGCAAGAAAGAAGAAAAACAAACAGACAAAGAAGTGATTCATGGTCAACCTGTAGAAGAAGTTGCCATGGATACAGCAGGAGCCGAGAGGTCGGGGGGGACAGAAGGAGTCGAGGAGGGAGGAGCGAGGAGGCGACCTACGCTGTTCCCGTTGGTCTGAGTGTGAGCGGCGCCGCCGGCCTCGCCGCGCGTCGGCGGCGTGCTGCTCCCGCTGGTGGCTGCTGAGTGGGTGGACGCTCTGGGGATGATGACGTCGTAGGAGACCTCCGGAGGGTGCTGCACATCAGCCCCATGACACAAACATCCAATAAATGAGGGGGGGGGGGCTCTTTGGAGAGACCTCCACAAACCGTTTACCAGAACTTAAGAACCTCAGAGTCCAAAAATGTAATCAAGTATTTTAAATCTTTGCCCCCTTTCTGCTCACGTGCATGTCCATGGTTTGTGTCTTTGCTCCATTTGAAATCAGCTGTTGTAAAATCAGCTGTAATCCTGTTCACACAGTTAACCTTCACTGTCACATTTCTTTTGACTGTTTCCTCAAACTGTTCTTTGTTTCAATAATCATTGTCCACCTCCGGTCATAAGAGAGTGAACCAGCTCGCTGTCTGTGCCACGTTCAAATGTGTCTGAACAAATACTCACGTCTGCCGCTGCTTTGCTGATGAGAGCCAGCTCAGTGGGCTGGTAGACGGACCCACGCAGCTGCCCGGTGTAGCCGCTGTACGGAGACACCGGCTTGGACGCTGTGATGGACAGACGGGGACAACACACGTTATTCATTCGTCCCCCTCAACAAGCCTCAGCTGTGATTCACAACAGTCACAGCTGATTAGAACCTATAGGCGACCAAGGACGTGTCAAAATAAAATGCCTTAGTTGAACCAAAAATATGTGGTTTCCATAATATCTGCACAGTTCCAGGAAACAAACCAGCAACACAAAACTCCCAGAGACTCACTCTGACTGACTCTCACAGGCTGGACTTCCTAACTGAAAGACGGGGGAGCACCACGACTAAAGACACAAGGGACGAATTAACTAATGCGACACGGAAAACACACAAAATACAGGAAGTAAAAGCAAACATGACACATGGGGAGGGAAACAGCAGGCAGGAGAATAAAATCACCCAATGTGACCGTGGTCATATTTATCATAACATATAGAATAAATACAGGAGATAAAGTGTTCGTTGTGGAAGGAATAGTGGTACAGCATTGATGAGAAAAAAACTGAAAGATTATGGAAATATCCATGTGTTGTGTGTTAAAGCTGCATTCTCTCTAATGTCCACCAGGGGGCGACTCCTCTGGTTGTATAGAAGTCTATGAGAAGATGACTCTGCTTCTCTCTTGATCATAAGCCCTCTGAGTGACATCTTCAGGGCCTCGTTCCGCATCGGTACACAACAATCCCTCAAGATACTTCATCAGGAGAATAAGAGCAGAGGAATGGATGTGAGAGACGACTCCGTCGCTCTTTTTGAGGCTCCCGACGTCAAACTGTCGCCACGCCCCAGTTGCTGTGGAGACGATGCAAACACAAGGCGTGATGCTTGTGGTGGGAATGAAGAGTGGGAGTGCTGGTGATAGGGACGCTCATTAACAGGAATGATTCAGACGACACGCTGCCGCTGAATAACTCACTGAAACTCTGACCGTCCTCATGTAGCCACACATGTAGCTCACAAAGCAGAGAGAAGAAGTGAACTCTCTGTGGGAGTCAATGATGAAGGATGACGTCAACGTGTTGCTGCACCAGATCTGAGAGTTGTGACATCACACAACAGCTGTGCGTACAGCATTTAGCATTGAACAAGAATTAAAATGATAATAATCTTAACAATCAAATATCGAGCTTCAGGGAGTTTGCTTTCAGATTGCATGTTGGAGAATATAAGAACTGGGAGGAAGAAGTAAAATAGAAGAAATAACAAAGAAAGGATGGAAAGAAAGAGAAAGACAATGGAAGTCTTGTTTTGAATGAATCTAAACTCTTTAGATGACACAATGAATCCTAAAACACAGAAGTGAGTCAGAATAGGTTCACTTCCTGTTCCCTCGTCTCTGAGCCAATGTCTTTCTTACATGTGTTTTTGGTTAGATGTCAGCTTTTACACTTCAAACATCATAATAGTGGAGTTCATTAGTGAAGATTGTCTCGATGAACAAAACCTGTAAGAATCATCAACGTTGTGAGATTTATTTTCTGCAATAATCCAAAATCCAATTGAACTGCACCAGTGTGACACTAACTTCCTGCTGGAGGACAGAAATACGTGCTCGCTGCATCTCTCTGTGTCTTCAAGTCATTTGAATGAGTGAAAAAGTGAAGCTGGTTCTGCACATCGTCCACATTTATCTCATGTTGAACATCGAAGCTGAATCTTTAAACAAACTCTTCTGCTGTTCCATACACGTGGCCGGGTACAAAGTGTGATGAGCTTCCTCACACGTTGCAGAGAGAACGCTTCAAAGGTTCTGCCAGAATGGAAACACTTGAATACAAACAGTTACTTTCCAGCGCGGTGAAAGAACTCTCTGTAACCCTCGAGGACAGAAGCAGCCACACAACACCGTCCACCTCACCGTCTGTGATTGACCTGAGAGGAGACAGACTCAGTGTTCTGGTCCTTTTGACCGCATCAGATCAGGACTCAGACGGGAGCGTCTCGGGTTCTGTGGGCTCATCACATCGATGCAAATCAGCCTTTTGAGGACTCTGCAGGGTAATCGCTGTGTTTTCAGGTTTGTGAGGGCTTTGAACTCAGTGTTCATCGGTGGAGGTCACTGTGTGTTCTCCTGTCTGTTGACCAGGCAAATATTTGCTTTACAGGGAATAAAAGGAACTGACAAGGCTTTGCATAAGACCAGAGTGATGTCATACCTGAGAGAATACAAAGTTTAAAATCATGAACATTTACAAACAGCAGCCCAAATAAAGCCACTTATGTTGGGTGATATATTGTTCCAGAAGTAATTGCGAAAATCAATGTTATTGCCATTTTATGCCACTGATATAATGATAATATAATGATAACGATAATATAAAAGCACAATAATGCAAGTACACCCTTTCAGAAAGCGGTCAGCTCTCAATTCTTCTTGATATTATTGAAAGGTGAGAAAAACATTCAAAAAATATCCTAAATGAATCAAACATGAATCTAAATGAATCAAACATAAATGAAACAACACCAGACAACAAACGAGGCTTGAGCTCTGTTAACAAAAACTGCACTTTAAAACAGATGAGAAGGTGAAATAAGCAGCTACACACCTTGTTTGGGCTCGTCCATAGAGAACGCCTTATTTTCCACGAACATGTTCTGGGAGCTCTGCTCCTTCAGGATGGTCTCGTAGCCGACTCCTCGGTTCGGGTACAGGTCTTCCCCGAAGCTCTGCGGGATCTCGTCATCGCCGCTCAAGGTGCAGATGTCGGGGATCGCGTAGAGGACGAGGAAGGCCCACGCGTTCGCCACCAAGGCGATGGCCAAGGTGGGGTCGTCCCACGTGGGCCCCCCTCTCCTCTCGTTCCCGTAGACGTACATGACGATCCACGCCACCCAAATGCCCACAGAGACCACGCTGGTCAGAAGGATGAAGGCGCCATCCTTCTTCCACTGGCTGTGTTTGCCCGCCATGACGGCGAGACCCGCCACCACCACGGCCAGGATCAGGGTCATCACGTAGATCAGCGCCATGACGAAGTCCTCGTTGGCGACGTTGCAAGGCGTGGCCGTGGCTCTGCCGGTTTCGGCCGTGGCGTTGAGCGGCCCCCACGGGTGGCGCACCACCGTGATGATCAGCCACTCGGTGTTGATGACCACCTCCACCAGCCACAGACCCGCCGCCGCCAGACACAAGACCCAAGCCCGGGGCCCGCTGTTCTGCCGGGCGAGGACGTTCAGCCTCACGCACTGCGCCAGGAGGCAGGCGAAGCAGCCGCCGAACAGCACGCCGAAGAGGAACCTCCGCGAGGCGCACGTGGAGAAGTCCTTTCCCACGATGAAGGCGAAGGTCAGGCAGAAGAGACCGGCGGTGAAGACCAGGAAGCAGGCGTGGAGCGCCACCGAGCTCCTGCGGTTCTTGTCCCGCGTGAAGGGCACGCTGGCCAGCAGCGAGATGAAAAGCACAAAGGAGAAGACGACGCCGGCCGCCGCGAAGGCCTCCAGCACGATGCCCCACGCGGCGTTACGGTCACACAGGTTGTAATAGAGGGAGTCCAGGTTCGGGCCGCAACCCTGAGGAGTGCCGTTAGTAGCCATGGGGTCTGGGAGAGACCAGAGCTCAGTTTGGACGAGTTGTTCCGGGATCCTGACGGCACCTGTACAGACAGAGGAACAGCGACAGTCTGAGAAGCTTTGGATGTGGACAGGTCTTAACAAAGACTTAAATACGTCACCAATGCTGCATTACGATACTGTAGTCTACACCCAATAAAGCAAATATTACACTGATGTGAGTCAGTGCACACACAGAAACAGGTGGCATTCAAACCGTCATCATCACGTGTACACGGAGAATGACTTGACTGCTCAGAGCAGGAAAGAGTCAGAAAGCTAAAATATCAGAGGAATGTCAAACTATGGACTCTTCCCAACTCTGACGTTGATCATTAACAGAATCGGTCGACAGATATTGCTTCTGTACATTGTGATTACAACAGAATCGATGTGGTGAAAGTGCATTCACCCTAAAGTGGAGCGAGTCTCTGGGCCAAATGGATGGAGTGTGGCGGACGTTCGGTCTTTCGAACTTGTTGTGACTCAAAATATTTTCTGGAACAATGAAATCCACCTTTTCTGGTTCTCCGTGAGTTGGTTGGTCCCTTTGGTTTCGTGGCTGTTCTCCGTAGATTATAGTTCACTGCTAATATCTTTGTTTTCATTCGGGGCGTGACCTCCAGTCACGCACAGTTATCGTGTTCGTCTCTCGGCTTCAGGTCTTCCAAATGAAGTTATTTCCTCATCTGTTCCCATGGAAAGCTCAAGGACCAAATGTTTTATGGCATGTTTGCAATTTCTGCGAGCTCAAGGTCGGAACACACACACAAAAAAATGAAAGAACACGACAGCAGTTTGGCTTTCCAAATATCTCACAAGCTTCATGTAGACGACCTGAAGAACGAAAGACTTTGATGTCAAACTGAGGAATTTCCTTTTCATAGAAAAGAGACTCCTCTGATTCCTCGACTACTTTAGAACCTGAACTAAACCAAGTTCTCCCTCCCAGGCGTCAAATACAGACGTTTGGCCTTCAGTGTCTGTATGAGTCGCACCAGGCTTCATATGCAAATCCATCACTGTCAGAGTGACGGACGTAGTGATCAAGAGCGAGAAGTAAAACAGAGCACTTTCACTCAGGGGGCCTGACCACATGATGTCGAGTGATGCCGTGTCACATGACGCTGCTGGAGAACTTATTTAAAACCAGACCAGGATGCGTCTTCAAACCCGAACTAAGTGGTTTTGTGACGGATAAACGCAGGCAGCTACTTCACATTTTCAAAACGATGTTGGACAATAAATTGTCCCAGAAATAATTGCAATAATGTTATTGCAATTTTATGCCACTGATATAATGATCACATAATAGCATATGAATGCGATTACACCCTTTCAAAAAGCAGTGAACTTTTAATTCTTCATGATATTCAGACATTATAATTGAAAAGAAATATCTTGAATAAATAGAATAAAACCACACAAACCAAAACAATGAATAAAATGCACTCGAGCACTGTTAGCACTGTTAGCACTGTTAGCGCCGTCAGCTGCAAAACACAATTAGCTTTTTCACCGCTAAATATTGACGTTCCTTGTGAAAGTACCCGAGATAAAAACAACAGCTCGACAAAATGAATCATCCCAAGAAAACAAACAAACATGTAAACAGAATCTCAACAAAAAGAAATATGAAAATGTTTTTGAGAAGACAAACCTCCACCGGCTGAAAAGATCACGTGATGCGATGGAAAGCTCGTCAACAGTTAAGAATGGAACCTGAGAAACGTGTTGGTGTTAATGCAATCACACAGAAATCAATAGAATCTTCTTAAAGGGCCACAGAGGCGTGAACAGCTATCATGCATGTGTTTGTTGTTCTGATCGGTACTTAAACGCTGAGCATGTTGTCGTTATCAATAATAAATCTATCTCGTCTGTGATATTTGATCTTAGCTCTGTTTCAGTAGCTTTTATAAAAAACACACACAGCTGCATCTCCTGCACATCTGACTGCAGCTCTATGGTGATGCATTTAATTCACCAACGAATAATGCTTCTATTACACTCACCAGACAAACATCCATATGAAGTATTTCATCTAAACCTTTAAAACAGATTCACGCACACTTCAGGATGCGTTCAGGGACATACATGAAGCCGTATGTCACACAATGAACAGGAGTGTTCATGTGAACACGTCTCTATGTTGAATGTCTGAACGTCACACACACATGATGGTAAATCTGATGCTCTGCTACCTGAATGCTTGTTGATCTTCTTCACCAAAATAAAAAAATAAAGTCACACAAAAAGTTTCCACTCTTCGATGAAGCTCGTGCAGAAAGTCACCAGACAGAAGTTTCACAGTTCACTGATTCAAGAGAAAGTCTCTCTCTCTCTCTCTCTCTCTCTCTCTCTCTCTCTCTCTCTCTCTCTCTCTCTCTCTCTCTCTCTCTCTCTCTCTCTCTCTCTCTCTCTCTCTCTCTCTCTCTCTCTCTCTCTCTCTCTCTCTCTCTCTCTCTCTCTCTCTCTCTCACACACACACACTTTAATGCTTGGATATGCAGCTCTCCCACAATATCTCGTTCCTTTTTATTTGTCCTGTTTTTAGTCGTGATAGTTTTAGTTTCCGTCACATAAACAGATTTGATCACAGCGTCACAGAAACATCTCACACGTGACAGAGGAGAGTTAGTGGTGTGTAGCGACATCTGGTGGTGAAAGATGTATTTCATCCTGCAGCAGTTTGGGAGGTTTCGTCCCATGGAGGAGCATTAAAAGTACAAAAGTCATGAAATAATAGAATACAACATTTAACTCACAGATATAATCATCAAACGTCCCCAGCTGGTGACTGGCATTAAGACAATTATTGTTTTGTATTCAAAGTTTTCTGGAATTGCATCTTTAAATATGCAAATGAGGCATTATCTGGTTGTACCTTTTGGACAATTTAGGAGAAATCTACAGACGCAAATAGACTAAGTAGTAAAATAAATGTTTTCTTTGAACCAGTCTGAAAGAAGTCGTGTTATGGAAGAAAAATAGACCAAAATCTCAAAAATGTGCATGATGTGTTACTGTACCTTTATAATTACCTTTATAATTATAATATTTTGGGATGTTTGATCTTTTACAGCAGCTGTTTGGTTCAAGACTCTTTTCTCTCGACTTCTCCAGAAGTGATGCTGCTTCACATGTAGGTGGCGCTGTAGCAATGCGTTACAAATGTAAACTCTTCCACCGCTGAGCCTCTGGAGGGTGAAGTTAGACTTTAAATCAACCTTAATAACCACGACTGTGGATTAAACAAGCAGCTTCCTGTTTCAGAGTCAAAGCTCTTCTTCAGCTGAACAAATCACACGTTCATCTTCTTCAATCAATGTTTACAGTTCAATCATGAAACAAATTCAACGTGAAGTTCTCCTTTCACGTGAAGCTGTGGGAAAGTTTGAACCACTTCATTCTAACAATTTCACACATACATGAAATCAATCATCAATTATTTTTCATCTCTGTTTAAATCGTTATCGTTACAAAATGTACCAAAACACTGGCAACGAGAACAAATATGAAGCAAAACTGAATCATTCCCTCTGAACTCAAAAGAAATGTGATATAGAATATTAATATTTGTGATACTGTGAGACGGTGTGAAATGTGCTAAAAGGGGAAAACTGGATTTTAAGGAGTTAAATGTTGGTTTCAGTCAGAGACCGTGATACAAAATCCTAATATTTGAACAGGGTTGAGGACATGGGCTTGTTCTTTAGAGATCCGACTTTAAGTGAAAGTACAAGTGAAGATGTTGGTCTTTGAGGTTGTTGGTCAATGATTAAAGGACCGGTCTGCCCAGTTCCTCTTTGCTTGTTGACTTGTTGCTCAAGAGCTGATTATTCCTGCTTCACTTCCCTGATCTCTACAAGCGGCCTTCTCTTTTCAGCTCCACGTGTCTGATGACAGTGAAGGCTTTTATTCTCCTCGTCAGATTGGTGGTTAAGAATGAGGTCTGCTTCCAGATATCGATCAGTGTCTGCAGTCTGTCCTTGACCTCGTCCCACATTGTGTCACATGGAGGTCTTTAAGGCGGTTTTCTTGTTGACCCGTTCACCGTCTCCTTCAACCAAAAACCCCAGAGAGACGTCATAGAAGAGCTGTAGCAGAGCGGCCGTCATCCTTCATCCCGCATCTGAGCGGACCGACGGCAGCCTCCGGTTCTGAAGAGTGGATCCAAAGCTTCATGCGTTAAAGCTGCATTCTCTCTAGTGTCCACCAGGGGGCGACTCCTCTGGTTGTATAGAAGTCTATAGAAAATGACTCTACTTCTCTCTTGATTTATTCCCTCAGTAAACATTGTAAACATGAGTTTATGTCTCAATCTCTAGTTTCAAGTCTTCTTCAATACAGCATGATGTTCATTTAGTACATTATGGTCCATTTAGAGTCACACAGACCATAAAGCAGGGGATGCTTTAGGGCGGGGCTACAGTGATTGACAGGTCTCTACCAGAGACGTAAACAACAGGGCGAAGGCCAAAATCAAAGATGTCGACGGTGAAATCACTGAACTCAAGGCTTCAAAAAATCATCCATGAGTGATGTCCCGATGACGATGTCCGGTTCTTATATACAGTCTGTGGGGCCGACTCATTACTGGCTACCATAATATCACTTTATACATATTAGTTACAGTCCCATGCAGTATTACACCTCTCCATCCTCCACCTGATACCCAGCCGCTCCTCTGTGACTGCACGAGAACAAGACTTTCAACGTTCATCATGTTCAGATTCACTGAAGCAGAAACTAAATGATTTGGCTGTGACGATTCAACTGAACAGACGTTTTTCACATGAACTATTCGGATGCACATGTGAGCCCGCGAGTGAGTGACGCTTTGTCCAGGATGTGTTTGAAGTCCGTCCTTTGTCCATGAAGTCCACGTCTCCAGCATTGAGACAGATATGTCTGATAGGACACACTGGTCTCTCCGTGAGGTGCTTTGTCTTGTCAGCGGGACACCTGCTGAGGACAGGTGGCAGACAGACGGGGGACGTTTGTCCTCACCCTTCTCCTGGTCCCCTCCTCACCTTCTTCTTTCATCTGAATAGAACCTGCTCTTACATCTTGGCTTCACATGACTGCTCATTCAGTCCCCCCCACCATCTCAACCGGCCACTACACGCTCTCTTACGCTCTGTTGTTGCCAGGCAGCGGGAGACTTCAAAGGAACGGTTTGTATCTAAAGAGTTTCCCCACTGGGGATCAATAACGTGTTCTAATCGAATCTATCTGCCGTCTACGTCCGGACTCTCACAGCTCAATGAGGGACGACACGAGGACACTGACACTGTGTCCCTCACTGTTACAGTCAACACAATGAGGACTGTGGAGGGACCAGAGCAGGCATGTGGGAACCAGACTGGGTGGTCAGAGGAGATATTTATGTATATATATATGTATATATATATATGTATATATATATATATGTACTGTACTTGAGAGTGCATTGCTGAGTGAAGCATTAAAACATGTTTGTGACGATACAGGAAGTGTTGTAATGAATGCTGCTGCAGTATTTGATGTACTTTGGCCCTCAGAAAACAATGAACAAGAAAACGAGCTTGTGAACAAACAGCCATGAAATCTCACTTTGTTCATAAAGTTGCAACATGTTAGCAAACAACTGACAAAGAGCAACATCAGCGTTGATCAGGAGATGTTTCTGATGCGTCTGATCAATAGAATCTCCTTCTTGCTCTGGTTTTAGTCTCCACCGACTCGTGAGAACAAACATCTGGCTGTTTGGTGCCGGGCAGCTAGTGAACGACGGCTTCATCCAAAGCAGTCGCCAGAACAAAAACCTCAGCGTTGCACATTCAAACCACTCAACCCAAAATATGTTTCACAAATACATTTCATATCAGCCCCACATCTCGCTAGCAGAAACGTGCACCGCTACGTAGCAATGCAAAGTCTGCGCTCACTTCTGAAAGTCCTCTTTGTTCGTACGAGTTGCTCCGACCAAAAGCAGAAAGCTCGACATTCATCATAATTGTGGTTTGCAGAAACACACAATGACTGAGCTGCTTTTACAACTTTAAAATTGTGGGAGTGAAATGTTTCCTGTTGTAGCAAATGGAAATGTACCAGCTATCGGTGCTCGTGTTCGTACATGCACGCGAGTGTGTATCCTCTCTGTGTGTGTGTGTGTGTTTGTGCAGACCATCAGGCTAACCTGAGGTTTGTTTAGAGCTGAGGCTGGTGATGCAGCGGGGGGGCTGTTTGAAGAGCAGGGTCTCCTCTCCTGCCGCTCAAACAGCGAGCTTTCATTTGAGGCTCCATCCAGTTGCATTTCATGCAGAATAAACACGCCTCAGCAGCTGTCTGTGCCTGAGAGCGCCGCAGAGACGGAGAGCGTTATTTCGGGGTTTTTTGCTCTATTGGCGATGCTCAGCAGGGCGGGTCGTCTTTTTTGGGGGCATTCTGCGTCTTTACACAACGGCACAAATAGCAGCCAGTTCATATTTAAACTCTCATCTTTGCTGCTTCCAGAGTGGATGTCGTAGCCGTGTGATTGGACAGACAAACTCAACGCTGTGGTAAAAGTGGGACTGCGTGGATGAATTGATTACACTCAGTGTTGCTGATCACATGATCAGTTTCCTTCCTCCCATTCTTCTCCTAATCATGGATCTAACAGAGAAAACAGGCTGTTGTTCTTTCCTAATTTCTCGTAACAACACCAAACATATTTTGTCACATTGCTACCAAATATGGAAAAGAAAACTTGTAATTTGTCATATTCTCTTGAAGAAAAGTAATAAGCTGTGAGGATTATCTGATGTACATGGACGAACAACAGCCGGTGACATGTTCTAGTACAAAAAACAAAGTTCTCGGAGGCCCGTTGAGAAGGACTCAGGGCTGACTGGCAGCTGTCCACGGTCCACGCTGGAATGCAGCGAGCCTCTGTGGGGGTCAGAAGTGCTCCGGGGCCGTGGGATGATGGGTGTTTTGGATTAAGAGGAAGGGGGTCGCGGGGTCATGAGGGCTTTCTGGCCCTGCGAGGTGACAAGGGGGTGGAGTCCCGCTGCAAGCGCTTGTTGTTCCCACTGTACAGAGAGGAGATGGAGGCGTCGGTGGGGGCCTGCGGGTGAGGCAGCGTACGTCGAGGGTACAGCGGGCCCCCCCTGAGCAGCAACACGTCCCGCACGGCGCCGCAGAACGGCTTGCTGACGAAGCAGTAGAGGAAGAAGTTGACGGCCGTGTTGAGCATGGCCAGCATGTTGGACAGGTCGTAGACCAGGTGGACGCGCCAGTCCCGGTGGACCGAGGACACGTACAGGTGGTAGATGACCACCACGGTCCTGGGCGCCCACAGCACGGAGAACACGGAGGTGATGGCCAGCAGCATGGCCGTGGGTTTCCCAAGTCGGCGAGGAGGCGCCGCCGTGGGCCCGCGCTCCTCCTCGCAGCGCTGCTGCCTCTGCCTCGCCTTCAGCGTGTGGATTATCAGAGAGTTCAGCACCAGGAAGATGCTGCAGGGCAGGAAGTAGATGATAGTCACATGCGTCCAGACGAGGACGGTGTCCAGGGCCGTGGGCGGGTGGCTGTTCCGCCACATGTCCGACCACCAGAAGAAGGGCACGCCGGACATCAGGGACAACGCCAGGACCGCCGCGATGATCCTCCTGGTGCGTGCGGGGTAGCTGATCTGGCGGTGGAGGAGCGGGTGGCACAGCGCCACGTAGCGGTCCACGGTGAGGGGCACGGTGGACCAGATGGAGGCGTGGTTGGCGGCGAACTCGGCGGCACTGACGGAGTGCAGCAGGAGCTCGGGGACGTCGCGGTGAAAGACCGCCGTCTCCAGCAGGAAGCCGACGAAGATGATGAAGAGCTGGGAGAGAATATCTGAGCACGTCACCGCCAACAGGTAGTAGTACAGAGACTTCTTGGTGCGGGACGCCAGCCGGGACAACGCCACGGCCGTCAGGATGTTCACTGAAATCATACAAAGAAGAAGATTAGATCATATTATCGATTCATGAGATTTAAAGCTGCAGTTGATTCACATTAATTATACATTTCTATAGCGTGATACCTTTTTATAGGGAAGAACAAATCAATAACAGTCAGATACTGGTTGTTTTATGGATTAAGTAATCCTAGCTTGCATTTGTAAAATGCATTGACAGCAGTTTACGTTACAAAGCATTGATTTGATTTGTCTCCTTGCCACACATCTCGTACAGTATCTCCTCTCCTCTTTTTTCCATCACCAGACGTTGAGGACCCCTCTGTTGACTCTGGCCTCTTCCATTCATTCTCCTTTGGGTACGATGACATGACGCGGCTGAACGCCGGATCAATACCAACTCACCGCCATCGTTCAGTAGACGAAGCGCGTAATGAGAACAATGCGGAGGTGAACACGGCCCATCAAAGAAGACAGTTATTTCCACTTTCTGAATCATTGATGCATTGTGATGCAGATCAAGGGCTCGATGGATGGATTGATAATCAGACGCTCAAAACAAAGTGATGATCAGATGATTGGATTATTGCAACCTGTGGAAGGAGCCATCAGACCGTAGTCATGTGCTGCAACAGTGCTGCTGGTCCTCTAACACACCAGTGTATTGATTTATTCCGTCCTCTGCAGTTTCCACTTCTGTTAGAAATAGATATCAACACAAACCGTGCTGTGACTGAGATTCAGTGCAAATACAACGAATAGAATCACGTAGTGCATCAGTTAATATTCAAACCCTAAAATGACAGTTCACCTAAATTACAAGTGTACTCACGTACAGGACTTAAGAGATACTGTCAAGTGTTTCACGTCGTTATTGAATTAAAGCCAAACTGTCTGCAAAGGTGCACATGTCTCACTACGAGGCATCGTGACAGCGTATACCTGGTACTCCCACACAAAGCAGAATGCTGTAGTAGATGACCGGGATGGAGCCCAGGACACATTTGGACCTCTGCAGCTCCTCGGGTTTCAGGCCCAGCTCCCGGTAGCCGGACGCTGTCACATTGGACCAGTCGATCATGACCGTGGCGCTTCCCCTGGGAAATAAGGTGGAGACAGAGAATCGGTCGTGAGACTCAGAGTTAGTGTTTTAATTATAGACATCAAGAAAACAAGGCAAGGCAAGTTTATTAGTACAGCACATTTCAACAACAAGGTAATTCAAAGTGCTTCACATGAAACCATTAAAAACATCAAAACACAAGGCAAAAGAAAAGGAGATTTAAAAACAATTAAAGAAACAGTGCAAGAAATAAAATGCAGAAATGCAGGAAATTGATGAATATATGAATTGAATGTGGTTCAATTAAAGGCAGCAGCAAACAGAAAAGTCTTCAATCTTGATTTAAATGAGCTGAGGGTCTCAGCAGACCTGCAGCTTTCTGGGACTTTGTTCCAGATATGTGGAGCAGAAACACTGAACGCTGCTTCTCCATGTTTAGTTCTGACTCTGGGAACAGGAAGTAGACCGGTCCCAGACGACCTGAGGGGTCGGGATGGTTCATAAGGTAGCAGCAGATCAGAGATGTATTTTGGCCCGAAACCATTCAGTGCTTTGTAAACCAACAGCAGGATTTTAAAGTCAATTCTTTGTTGGACAGGAAGCCAGTGCAAAGACATCAGAACTGGAGTGATGTGATCCACCCTCCTGGTCTTAGTGAGGACTCGAGCTGCAGCGTTCTGAATCAGCTGCAGCTTTCTGATGGACTTTTTACAGAGACCTGTAAACACACCGTTACAGTAGTCCAGTCTGCTGAAGATAAATGCGTGGACAAGTTTTACACATCCTGTTGAGACATAAGTCCTCTAATCCTTGATATATTCTTCAGGTGATAGGAGGCTGATTTTGTAATTGTCTTGATATGGCTGTTCAGGTTGAGGTCTGAATCCATAACTACACCTAGATTTCTGGCTTGGTTTGTGGGTTTTAACATCAGTGACTGAAGCTGAGCGGTGATTTTCAATCGTTCGTCCTTGGTATCAAAAACAATTACTTCTGTTTTATCTTTGTTTAATTGAGGAAAATTCTGTTACATCCAGTTGTTGGTTTGGTCAATGCAGTTACCCAGCCCTTGTATGGGATTATAGTCCTCTGGTGACATAGTTATGTACAAAGGGAGAACTCTCGGGATCTAGTTTCTAATTGTCAATGAATCCCACGAAGAGACTAAAACCAGCACCAAATATGTCCACTAACGAGTGTTGTGAGTGATATCTGTTCTACCTCTGAGCCACAGAGCGCCATGAAGAACCCATCAGGAGCCTCACAGTTGCTCCTTCATCCCCATGAACACAGGCAGTGTCGTTGATTCTGACTCAATGTCGTTGATTCTGACTCAATCACACAAATGTGCCGTTCCCTCCTCACTGCAGTGACCACCTGTTTCATGAAATCACTGATGAAACTGTATATTTGTGATGTTTGTAAAGATTTACGTTGTCGGAAGGTATTAGAAGGATTTGCTCCGTAATACTGACACCCGAAGATACAGTATGATAGAAATGATTATAATATCATGATGGTGTTTAACACAGAGAAGCAGATTCTCACATTGGAGAAGCTGCATCAAGATGACATTTCAGCTTGAAAATGTTTTTTTGTTGAGGAATGAATTATTAAGTAATCGTTAATAATAACTCCGGTGGATCTCTGGGTCTTCAGATGAAGTTAAATTTACATAAATGAACTATAAATTCATGGTTTCAGTGACAGAGGACAGACCTGATATCAGAAATGTATCGATATATAAAGATGCAGACTGTCTTGATTTGACCACATCAAGGATCAAGTCCTTTGCAGACGACGAGCCGCTTTATGTTGCCGCGAGTGAGAAAGTCCTGTTTGTTTAAGAGAGCTGGTTTTTTCACAGAGATAAAACTGGAAAACAACAAGTCGGTTTGGACTCAGTCAATTAAACCGCAGCTCCACAACAACAGATGGGCAGACAGCGGCGACCCCGTCACCCTCCCCTCCCCCCTCCCCCTCCCCCGAGTCATTATCGTCCCGGCTCCTCCTCTAACCTTTTCACCTGCGATCCATCCATCCTGTTTTTCTCCGTCTGCCTCGCCTCTGCCTACTCTCCTAATTTACTTTACTCATCCGTGAAGCGTTATCTCTCGAGCTCTCAGTGATCAACCATTTGTGCGATGCTTAACCAACGTAAACACCATCGTGGAGCCACAATCGCCCAATCTGGGAAACTGACCTCATGATGTGACTTCTAACAGTTGGTCATGTTGAATCACTGCGATTGTAAAGTACTGTTTACGTGCCAAATCCCTGCATGTGCATTTTATGACTGGAGTATTTTATGACTCTTGGCAGGAATGCGATCATAAAGTTGAGAAATATCTGAGGGCTTGGCTGCTTTAATTCACCTGAGCACAATAAACCAGCAGAAGAGCACGGATCGAAAAGCACTCATCGAGCTCAACGGCGTGGTTCAGTACGTGGTCGTGCAGAAACGGGAGCGGTCAGAATGATAGAAACCCCTCATGTCTTTATTTAAACTTAGCTGGACTCATATTTACTCCTAAAGGGGATTCTGGCTTTTAAACGGTGGATGATATACATGAAGTTAAGTGAGATCAGAAAGGATGATGCGTTGTGGTCGTCTCATGGTGGAGTTGGCAGACGGGAGTGTGAGATGTGTCACAAGAGACGACCACATGTCATCAGATATTCTATAAGTGGCTCCTTGATTTACGTCACCATCCTGAAGGTCTTCGCTGTTTCGCTGAATGTCTGGTCTCCAGCCTCATTGGTCCGCTCGTTAAAATGACTAAAAGGAACTTCTAACTGGTTCTGAACCAGTCTCAGTGTAGTCCTGATCCTCTATCAGACCTCCATCAGTACAGAGACCATCAGAGAGAAGATGGTCTGTTTCTATAGAGCTGTTCTTGATGCTCGTCATCGGAGCCACCGGGTCGGATTCTGGTGAAACCAGATGAACTCATGCAGGTTCACCAGAACCTCCTTCAGCTCAGACTCCAGCAGAGACCGGTCCACCGTGGACAGACCCAGATCCTCCAGCAGAGACCGGTCCACCGTGGACAGACCCAGATCCGGAGCTCCGGAGGGAGGAGGAGAGCTCAGCTCCCAGCAGCAGCAGCAGCGTCTCCGTCTCCTCCTCCTCCTCCTCCTCCTCCTCCTCCTCCTCCTCCTCCTCCTCCTCCTCCAGGAGCAGAGCTTCTCCTGTCTGGGAGCCGACACCACGCTGCTGGAGACCCAGGACGTGTTGCTGGACCCGCTGGAGGGAAGAGAAGCACGGGAGAACCAGAACCAGGACTGAGAGGGGCCGACTGTCAGACCTGCTGCAGTAACATGAGAGGTTCTAAAGAGAGTCGGGTGCTCAGAGACACTTCCACTTTAGTCCACAGGGACCAACAGAACCAACACTAAATGATAGTTCATATCTTTAAAACCAAGTCAATCTGAATGTTGGATTTATACGTTGTTGTACAACATGTGTGCATTTAGTCCTGAGTCATCAGACAGATTGTAGTCAGACAAACGCCTCCATATGTTGGTGTTAACATGAACAGAATATCACTCTTTCATTCCTGTCCTGTCTGTGATTGAATCTGTTTTTAACTTCTCTGATCTCAGCTGTGACGTGTTGTGATAAGAAGTCTTCAAATCCAGGCCATAAACATGACAATTCCTCAGTCTTTGGAGGAAATGTGAGCTCAGAGATAACTCACTTATATTTTGGTTGCTTTGTTCGTCTTTGGAACACTCTCATATTTCACTCTTTGTTATGTAACAACACGTGCTGAGATAGGATGTCCTCTTCAGTATTAATAGGAGCTCCACTGCTGCAGGAGGTGTAGACGCACATTCATCCTGCAGTGTTTTCCACAGTATGTGTTGCATCAACATCTTCAGTCTAAACTCATTACATGTGTACATTTATGGTTCCACACATTAACTGTTGTTAATAAGACAGAGCTGCTTATCATGACCCAACCAACATATTACTCATGAACTCACATGCAAAGTAGAAACTAAGATGCTGCGACTGCATCCACAAGTTCACAAAAACAAAGATGGTTTACGGTCAAATAAGTGCATTCATGGAATAGTTTGGTAAAGAAGTACAAGTGTGTAATAAAATGATTAACAAACATAAAACTGAGGTTTAAACTGGTGTGTTTTGGAATTAGTTTTTGGTTGTATGTATTTCATTTTCACCAGATACATTCATGAGAATTGTATGTTTGATGGAAAGTTGAATGTAAAAAGGGACGGTGCAATAAGACGTCCGCCGATATCTTCTCAGTTTCTATAAACTTGCTTTGTTTGTCAATTTCTTGTCAAACTTATTATTCTTTTTTAATCTTATGTATAAGTACTGTTCTTGTTCTATAAAGTGTTAGAAAATAGCAAAAATAAAAACATGTCACTGTTTCCTGAAGTGCACGAGGAGTTCATCAAATTGCTTGTTTGTCTGAACAATCCAAAGACTGAAGTAAAGCAGCAAATATTCACATTTGAGAAGCTGGAATGAGTGAAGTGTTGGCAAATTACTTTCAACAATTTATCGACGATGCAAGTTTAAAAAGGGAAATCAATATGAAAACACAGTTTGACGCAAACTAATGTCCACTGCTGCACGTATGTTCTCTAAAACAGGGTGCAATGGCTTCACGGGGGCCAGTTCTGCTTCTTTGGACACCCGATCTGTTTCCTCACGAGCCTCCTCTCAGTAAAAAACAAAAAGACGATCGTTGTTAATGAGGAAGAAGAAGGCACAAGGGAACAGTCATCACACTGACCGATCAACATCCCAGCAGCCACTTCTTTCACGCCGGCAGCGGCCCTCTTTAATCCCGAGAGTGCGAGATGAAATGTTGAAGCTTGGAGAGTCTACTTGCTCTCCATTGCGCTTTATTCTCTGGGAAGTTTCCCGTGCCGACTGCTCGTCGTGTCCGGTCCCTCGGGTGCTACAGATTCTGTTCTCGCTTCAGATGCGTTTGGTTTAAATCCGCTCTCAGACCGGTTCAGTCTTCGTGCTCGAGGGAAATGAGGTGCATTGACGTGACAACAGAATCATTTGATCACACTGCTTCCGTTTCAACGTCAGCAGCATCCTCCTCCGAAGAAGAATACAAAACAGCTGAGCGGCATGTCTGCCGATCGGAGGCCGAGGCGTGTTTCTGGTTGGTTCCCAGGGTGGAGATGCAGCTGGAGGCTCCGTGGGGCGCTCGGTGCCCGGGAAGCTGAGCTGAACTCTGTCTGTGCTCCACTGAGTCCTCTTAATAATTCATCATGAGACTGAACACCTGAAACAACACTGCTGGCAGATAAAGAGCGCTGCAGAAAGCCATAAAGCAACCTCCACTATGCCGAGGAGGGATTATAATGATCTGTAAACTCATGTCTCATATTAATGGACTACTTCATTACCTTTATACAAACCCCGTAAAGAAAGAAGTCAAGTACTAAAATTATTATAAAGAAGGTTGAATATCCTGTAAACTGTGATTTAGCTGGTAAAATATGTAAGCACAGCGACCACTTTGTCGCGTCTCGTCCTCCTCCTTATGTTTTCCTTCATTTTGTCCTTTCAGTTCTTCCTGTTTTATTTCATTTCCTCTCCCCTCATCGTTGTGATGGTCTGCCCCGTCTAATGCCCCCCCCCCCCCTCCCGGGGTATTCTAACCCTGTGTCTCCCCGTCTGTCAGTTCGTTTCTCATAGACTTCTATACAACCAGAGGAGTCGCCCCCTGGTGGACACTAGAGAGAATGCAGCTTTAAGACATGAAGCATCGGCTTCACTTTTCAGAACCGGAGGTTACCGCCTGCTTTTCATGCATAATCTCTTCCTAAGTAAAGTTGAGATTTAGGCAATAAAAGTACTTAGGTTGAGGAAAAGAGGGTGGTTGACGTGAACTTGGCAGACTAACACCTCACGTCACTAACGAGTCAAGTGACCAACAATGTCAACGTTTGCTTTGAGTTTTGAGAAGATTCAGGGGAAGTGAAATAACAAGAAAACACGTCAAGTTCAAGACGCTGTGATTATGAAACACTGTCAGTGAGACAGTCCAGCCTCACTCCCTGCTTTACCAAAATAACTTTTGTAATAGGACTGCAGTCAATGATGTGTAACAGCGCTGATTGCACAACAAACAGAAACATTTCATCTTTTTACAACAGAGCAGCTGAGACACTCGTCAGTGAACGCAAAGAGTTCTCTTCGGCTTTGTTTGGCCTTGTATGGTCGGTCTCGGTCTTACCTTTGAATCCAGTTCTCACAGCGACCCTCCACCTGGTTCACAGCCGGTCCTCTTCTCCGTCGTTCCCCCGATGCTCCTACAGAGTCCCCGACATCGCTGCTGGACACCCAATGAGGAGACGCGGAGGAGGACAGAGAGGAGGAGGAGGAGGAGGAGGAGAAGAAGTGGATCCATGCAGCCGGTTCATCACTGCAGCGAGTGAGCAGAGGACAAGGGGAGAGATGGGGCAGAGGGGAGTGACAATGTGGAAAGGGTGAGGAAGGAGGGAGAGAGAGGGAGGGAGGGATTGATCTGTGGAGGGAAAGAGGTGAATGAGGGAGGAAAGACATGAGGAAGAGAGGGCAAAATCAACTGAGACAAAATAAATATTCACAAAGCAGACTAATGCTGTGAATAAGTTCCATATTATACCTTTAACTCTATGCACAAGTATTCATTGTTATATTGTAGTTCCACTGAATAAAAACGCCATTCCTGCTTTCTGCATGTCAAGTTACGCATGCAGTTCATACGGTCTGCAATTTAAACGCATACGCCTGATTATACTACGTTCAGAGCAAGTGACAGTATAAAATGTGAGAAAAACGACCTATATGGTATCTAAGGTAAACAAACAGGACTTTCGACCAGCGTTCATGTCCCAAATTGTTGTATTTTTTACGTTACGTTCGTGATGTTTGTGACGTGTTCTCTGTACTTATGTTACGTTACTTATTTTAATCCCAATGATGTTTTACTTAAACCTAACGAAGTAGGTTTGCTGCCTGAACATAACTGCGGCAGTTTCACGCTAACAACGTGGTGTAAACAGACAAAAATGCGTTATCATGACAAGCAGAATGTCCTTAAAATGTCTATTTATAGCCCGTCCAATGAGAGCAGGTTGGGTAATAATGATATAACCTGAAAGTCACAGGAAGTTGAAAGAGTCTTTAGAATAGATGTTGAGGCATTGATGGTCAGCAGAAAAGTCTTCTTTGACTTTGAACCATGAAACCATTAGGTGTTGAGATATTTCACAGGACAGGTGAAATGAGCACGATGCATCCTCTGGAGGCTCATGGATGTCTGTAACAAATGTAATGGTAGGATCTCATTCTCCACACCGCTAGCATGGCTAACACTAAACATACTGTAAACTCTCCACATGCACGCTACAAAATCAATGCTTGATTTTTGAGTCTGTTGTTGATGCGCACGATTGTCCCACAATGCAATGCACAGAAAAAAGCTAGGAGCTGCTCGCAGCTGACAATCAAAATAAATAGCATTAAAAATTGAAGTGCTTTGGAAAAAAACATATTGTTTGATTTGCAACAGCTTTCTAAAGTTGCAGTTTCACAACACCATATTTGTCATGGAATTAGAACACATTGTTGGTGTGTGCTGAGGTCTGCATCGACTTCATTGAGGTCTCACGGGGATTAAACACACACACACACACACACACACACAAAAACACACAAACACTTGTTTTTGTCACTTAGGGCAAGGGACGTAGACTAACTCCAACCACAAAAATAAACTTACCTTGTGGGGACCACAAAGAAAAAGCGTGTCCCCAAATGTGACGGTGTGAACAGATGTCCTCACAACGTCATAAATACAATCAGACACACACACACACACACACTAACAACAGACAGTAAACGAAGACAAACATCACTCAGCAGCAGCAGCTTCCAAATTGCATGCATGTATTCTTAACAGCAGTTGAAATGAACACAATTACAAGCGACAGAAGCACTGAGATCCGACAGATCTGTGTTTAATTGATCTAAACCTCGTGAAACGAGCCCGTCGCACGACTGCAGATTGTTGACGATAGCAAAGCTCCAAAGCAAACAGCGCGTCATCGGGAGCAGATTTGAAGAACTAATTCATCCATCAGTTCAGTTCTGCTGAGAAAACCACTCGCTTCCTGCAGCTGCATATCATTCGATGTGTTTATTAGACGTACAGGGTCACAATAGTGAGGCACAATAGTGAGGCACTTATTGGGTGGCAGCCTGAATCTTTGCTCTTTGAGTTTTTTTTGTGTTTTTATGGTTTAAATGTTTTTCTTATTTCCTAATTGCAATTTCCTATTGTTCCTAATTTCCTAATTATTATAATAAACCTATAGCCACAACAAATACACATATTTACACATATCAACACATAATTCTGCACAACCACCATCACGTTCTCTTTCAAAATCAATTTTCCTGCTTTTTTCCGACCTTTGATTCTTTTGTTTCTTTTCTTCTCATTTGTGAAGTCAACACTTCCTGTTTATTTTTATTTAGCACTAAAATGCCAAAAAAGATGTTTTTAAAGAGAGAAGACTTTAAGTGCAGCAGGTTTCATGTGTTTGTATCTGTAATGAGGCCGATGTGAGTAATGCAGCTGGTCTGCCCTCTAGTGGACACGATGTGTAAATACATGTAGTATCTGCAGTTAGTGGTTGTTGAACACGTTGACTGAAGCCTCTCTCTCTGCAGATCAGAATCAAGTCGATCTCAAAGACTTGAGATCGACTTGAGATGATATTTCCTGTCTGTTGAGTTGTATTTCTATTTAATCTGTAGCTGGTTTGTTGTCTCCTCCAGATCTCCCTCAAGAAGAGATCTCAGGGGACTTCCTTGTTAAATAAAGGTTAAAGGTGTAACATACAACATTCAGAGCATTAATATCAGGCTCAACCTCCGGTTCTGAAGAGTGAAGCTGATGCTTCATGTGTTAAAGCTGCATTCTCTCTAGTGACCACCAGGGGGCGACTCCTCTGGTTGTATAGAAGTCTATGAGAAAATGACTCTACTTCTCTCTTGATTTATTCCCTCAGTAAACATTGTAAACATGAGTTTATGTCTCAATCTCCAGTTCCAAGTCTTCTTCAACACAGCATGATGATGTTCATGTAATAACTGATGCACTGTTAGCGCCCTAACCGCCAACTGCGGCGTCCACGCTCGCCGAGGTACTGCTCACCTGATCTGTTTGGGTCCTTTGTCCTGACCAATGGGATATCCTGACCGTACCGGAGGTCGATCCCGTACCTCAACCAATCGTCTCCGCCTCAACCTGTGAGGAAGAGCGGAGGGATTCATAACTCTGCCCGGCTCAGCCGTCTCCATGTTGAGAGGCAATACGTTCCCATTCATCGTATCAGGCTCGTGTTGTGATAGTTGCATGTAGGCCACAGTGAGCGAGGCAGAGAGAGAGCACCTTATCTCATTTCTGTTCATCAGATATGATCTGCTGTGAAGGCAGCCTCGCTCCACAGCACCACGCCCTTTAGGCCTGACCTGCTGTACCGAGGCGTCTCTGAGGCGGCTGCACTCGGTGTGATCAGCCCCTAAAGCACCTTACAATAGATGGAGGATGCTGTCAGTTACATACAATGTGCATGTTTGTTTGTGAACAAATATATTGAAACATGTTTAAAAAGTTCTCTGAATCTGCTCTTTTGTTTTACAGAATATGATTTTACAGGAAAAAACATTTCCAGAAGAGTTAAATGTTCAGACGAAGGCTTAATAATATTAAAGGTTTTCTTTGTCTATAGCAAGTTATATATTTAACATTTTTGGGCTTTATCTACAGTCATAATAATGCACCAAAATGATGTGAAATTGCATAGTTGCTCCTTTAATAATATATAAAGGTTAACATGAAGTGTGAAGTCAACAGAAAGACAAAAGGGAACCAAACATTGTATTTGTGCACATTGACTGACCTGCTGGCTGACGTCCAGACTCAGAGACCTCGTTCTGTCCAGAGTCACAGCAGAGAGGAACTCATCCTGTGACATCACCATCGACTCCGACACACAAACGATCCGGCTCACAGAGCCGAGGTCAACGGCACAAAAACCAGATCATCACGTCAAACACACACACATCAAAGTCTCGCTCACTTCTCTCTTCAAACAGAGTGTTTAGTTTGAGATGAAACACTTTTTATAAAAGAACAGTCTTGAGGATTTTAATCAAAATCAGCCAGAGAGGGGTATTGATTGTATGGCGTACTGCCCCCTAACGAAGCGCGCTGTCCCCTGAAGCTGTGAATAAATTGCTTGTGTTGCTCGTGTCACGCACAGGCTCTGGATCGGGTGAACCCACTGACACAGATAGCTGCTGCACGTGGAGTCTGAATACCGGCGGGTCATCGTCCAGCTCCAGTGTTTTGCAGACGTCCCCGATCCCGAAGGCCTTAAACCTGTGACGAAGACGGATCAATTCTCACCTCCAGACCTGCATTTAGATCAAATGTCTCCCGGTCCTCAGCTGTCTGAGGGTCCCCCGCTGCCTCCTCGTCCAATCAATATCATGCAACAAGCGTTAATACCCAAGGACAGGAAAGTCAGCATCAAAGAGGCAGCCATGGAAACAAACCCAGGCCTGATTCCACCCACTGATCGATGAGGTTCAGCGTGTGTGTGTGTGTGTGTGTGTGTGTGTGTGGTGGGCCGGATGTGGCGAGGAGGACCCCTGTCCCACATTCAGACACAGACCCCCCTCGTCCTGCCAACAGAGAGGACAGAAGTCCAGACAGACAGCGGTGAGGACGGACGGAGGACGACTGAGAGAAGATGGTGAAACAAGTTGTTCAAATCCACGTTGGGATGCTGGTTCTGGTTCTGGTTCTGGGTCTGGTTCTGGCTCTGCTCCGGGGAGCAGCTGCTGCAGGTGAGTTAGTGTTCGGGGCTCAGACGTGATTACATGAATAAGAATGTCTGATCGAGTTGTGCTTCATTTGAATGTCCTGGAACTCTCTGAGTGGACTTTGTTTGATGATTCTGAGTTGTAACAGCGATGCTGTCATTTATCTATAAAACCTTCGTGTTCTTTTTGTACATTGTTTTTGTTGTATTCGTGAACAAATATAATGAAACATGATGGAAACGTTTTCTGAATCTCCTCTTTTGATTTACAGATTATGATTTTACAGAGAAAACATTTCCATAAGAACTAAATGTTCAGACGAAGTGATCTGTGAAAATAATTAACAAACATTTATCTGAACGACAACAAGGAATGCCTTTAAGCTCTACTCAAGCTTCATTTATAGTAATAGTTATGGTCCAAGATGATGTGACATTATATGGTTTTAAATATCTCGTGTCTTTTATTCACTGAAGAAATTCAGAATGTTATAATGAATGCTGATGTCGGCCGATACAGACGGCAACATGTGGAGGAAGCTCTGCTAGTCTCCTAAAAATGACATTCCTGCACAAAGTACCTGTATTGTTTGTTATTTACATTTCAAAGCGTATTTTCTCCTGGATTACGTTTTCCGTGTTTTTGACGTGGTGAATAAGGGAGCAGGTTTGTGGATCAAACATGTGACTTGCACCCAGGAGACCGCTGTCTGTGTCTGGTGTGAAACTTTATTTTAACCCAACACATGATCCAAAAACCTAAACGTCATTGAGGATGCACGCGACCTGTCAAAACACTGTAACATTGATATCTATGTAGAAATGTTGATATGAAACGTATCAGTGGTTTGCAGACATTGCAATTTATTATGCCCATTATATCAACAGCCAACAGAACCAACATGTGTATTTTCAATATATTTGTAACATATTAAGCCCTCCTCCCAACCCAGATGCTTTGTGCACAGGCCCTCTGGTGCTTATTGGTGAGACCATCACTTCCTATGTTTACTCTGGCAGACATCCTGAAATATAACAACTTTATCCTCAAAATATTGAAACTTTTCTCTGACTGACTCCTGAATCCCTCCTGCTATGTGAACAACTGCGTCTTCAGTCTGTGATGTAAAGGGAACATCACCTCGTGTTGGAAAGGAAGTGCCAAATATTTCTGATGAATCAGAAAGAGGAACCGCACTGCTAACGCTAACGCTAACACGAATCCCAGCTCAGATAGTCTGCGGGGCGAGGAGGCGGAGGAGGGGTGGTGTGCTACACCGCCTCAGCTGAGACAAAGCATCAATTAAACGTGACCCACAATCCCTCATCATCCTCACAGAGACAGCAGCTGGACGGATCGATGGCGTGGAATTGGATGCTGCCCTACTATCGGCCGGTATCATGTGATCGCTTGGTTTTGTGTACATGGCCACAAATTCTCTGTTTTCTTTCCGTGTCCCTCAGTACAAAATAAATGCCAATGAAAAGTCAATTTGGAGCCTTTTTCGTGGGGGACACACAAATGAAATGCATCCTGTGACGAAGCAACAGTCCGAACAACTGTTGGTTTTGTTGCCTGAACCTAACTTACTTTCACTTTTTATCATGCTTTGAAGTCTTTTTATTTTGTTATAACTCAACATATGTCCCCTCCTCCTCCACCAGGCTCGCTGAAAGTCGACACATCCCAGGACGGTAGTGGCGGCGGCGGGGACACCATCAGCCACTCCCTGACTGTGGTGCAGCGCCTGGAGGCCCTGCTGCTGCAGGGGAACGGCAGCGACGTGTCGCTGAGGGTGGAGACGCCCAGCGCCGATGAGGTGAAGGTGCTCCAGGCTCACTCGCTGGTGCTCTCCCTGCAGAGCCCCGTGTTTGAGGAGATCCTGCTGAGCCGCACCGGCAGCACGCTGGTCCTGAAGGAGAGCTCCGACTGTGCCGCTGTGTTCGACGAGTTCATCAGGTGGGAGCGCAACGTTCATCTCCATGTGACGCTTCAACCCTCAGCTGTGGTTGAGTTGTCATGCCCTCTAGGGAGGGACTCTGCTACTGCAGCCCCACATCTGAGACAAGCAATCAATGAGTCCAACGTCAACCAAACCGACCAATCGGTGAACCGCTGTGTTCGATAACAGCTCCTGTGGTGTAGCGGGAAGACACTGAGGAGCCTGTGCTGCCACAGCAATCAACAACTAAATCTATTTCTATCTCAATGCTAATGAGGTTGATTAAAACCTGAGCTACAGTAAAGCTGCCATCTGCCAGACGGAGGAAATCTTTGTTCATATTAAACTGGAACTTTTCACGGAACGCCAAAATAAAAAAAGCGTTTTCAACCTTTGTAAGAAGCTGCTTTGAGGTTACCGTGTGTAGCGTGTATTAATCATGAACGAGTAGGTAGGAGAGGTTTCTAAACCACAACCGACACATTCTACTCATTCTGCCTTTAAGACAATGACTGAATTCAGTCTAACACAATTTCTCAAAGCTGCATCAATCAATATTCTCAACAAGAAGTAAAACGGCAACTAGTTTCAAATCGTAACAAACTCACAGCTGTAGAAAGTTCTTCAGCCTCTTTTAGCTCATTGTTTTGGTTTTACAGCACAGTTACTGTCTGGTTCAGTGTCCTGAAGCAGCAGGCAGTTGTTTCTTGCTGGACTAACTGGTGAACATAGTGAAGCATTTAGCACCCAAAAGCTGTTGGTGGAGACCAAAGCAGAGCTGAAAGAGAGAGAATACTGACGTTAAATAGCCAACTGTTTGCTGACAAAAGCTTTTCAAGTTCAAGCTTTTCAAACATGATTTCTTCTGCCAAGTGCCCAAAAAATGAAGTTGAACGGTGAATGTTGATGTGGGTAAAACATTTGAGCAGCCGTTTTAGGCTAAACGGTCACTTTCTGTATTTGTGTTGTGCTTCGAATGCTCCTTCATTAACCTCCTCTCTCTGAGCAGGTATCTGTATTGTGGAGAGATTTCTCTGCGTCTGGACCAGGCCACACCTCTACACAAGCTGGCCACTAAGTACCAAGTAATGGGCCTCCAGCAGGGGATCACCCAGTACATGATCCAGAATCTGGCGCGGGACTCTTCCTCGGGCCACGTGGCGGGCTGGTATGAGTACGCCCTGCAGGCCGGGGACGCCACCCTGCGGGACAGCTGTCTTCGGTTCATGGCCTGGAACCTGTCGTCGGTGCTGCAGAGCGGAGAGTGGGCGACCATCAGCAGCCAGCTGCTCATGTCGCTGCTGCAGCGCTCGGACCTCATCCTGCAGAGCGAGATGGAGCTCTTCGCGGCGTTGGAGGCCTGGATTATCCAGAACGAGCCGGACGGCCTGACGGCGGAGAACGCGCTGAGATCCGTGCGTTACGCCATGATGCCTCCCCGGGAGCTCTTCCGCCTGCAGACCCACTCGACGGTCCTGGCTCGCTATCAGGAGTCGGTGCGCAACCTGCTGTACATGTCCTACCAGTTTCACTCCGCGTCGCCGATGCACATGGCCAAATTCTTCGACGTGAACTGCAGCCTCTTCATGCCGAGGAACTACCTGTCGGCGGTGTGGGGGTCGCCCTGGATCATCAGCAACCCCTCCAGAGACGACCGCAGCACCAGCTTCCAGACCCAGCTGGGGCCCAGCGGCCACGACTCCAGCAAGCGGGTGACTTGGAACGCCATGTTCTCGCCGCGCTGGCTGCCCATCGGCATGAGGCCGATGTACACGGAGGCGGGCGCCATGCAGCCGACGGGTGTAGAGGGAGGGCGCCCTCGCATCATGATCACGCCGGCCACGTCCAGTGCGGATTTCGCCGGGGTGAACTTCCAGAAGACGGTGCTCGTGATGGCTCAGCAGCAGGGGAAGGTGGTGGTGAAGCACGTCTACAACTTCCACCAGAGTACGGAGGAAAACGGGGATTTCTTGGCCGGGGCCGACCTGTACCGCCGGACGTCCGAGTACCTCATCGACAGCTCTCTCTTCCTCCATATTGTGGTGAAGCCGCTGTACCAAACCCTGATAACCATTAAGAACTGACCCTCCACCCTCCACCCTCCCCTCACCGAACACAATCCACCCTTGTGAAGCCACATCTCACTCATATCACGTCACGGGGACCTGGATCTGAATCCTCCTCGTGCGTGATGTTTGATCATCTGTCTCGTCTCATGTCTGCTGTTTTCATTGGGCAACTAACAACCCCGTGACTATCTGAGAGCATCATGATCAAACATGTGTCTTAAAGGGTTCGTCTGGTGCTATTCTATATGTTTCTTAATGTCAACAAACCCGATGAAAAAGACCAATAGAGTCGTGCCGGAAATCCATCCGCGCCATTTTCCAACAAGTTGTCTTGAATTCTGCCGTTTCCATGCAGCTTTTCTGAAGTGATACTTCATAATGCACATGAGTGACATGTTCCTTCATCACCACGAACACACACACACACTGTAGTTTATTTAGACTCAAATCTCACACACACAGTCCTGCTGCCACAAATGTGGATTCATCCGCTGCTGAAAATAGTCCCCAACGAACGCTCTATTTCCTTCCATTTGAGTAATGCATGTTTAAAAACGACATCGCCCAGCTGTTTAAAGAAATGACTGAGCATTTTGTTGAACTAAAACTATATATTTTGGTTGTTTAAAAAAAGTTTCAGCAGGAACCAATGTTCGTTGGGCTCAGAGCCACAGACTGTTGGTTTTGGTCTTTTCATCAATTTTGTTGAAAATAAGAAAAACAAAGAACATCGCCGTCTCATCCGTTCTGCTTCAGGTTCTTTTCCTTCGTTTTCTTTGTATTGTTTTTAAATATTGGTGCGATATGACCCCGTTTACAATCAAGGGCTCACATTTGTCTTTCATCAGCCAGTGAGCACTGATTTGGTGATTTGCAGGTTAAACAACATCTAGATGCCGAGATTAAAACTGTTGTTTCAGCAGCATTTTACTGGCTGTACGTCAACATCACACGTCACAATACGTCACAATGTATTTACAAAACCTCACGAAACGTCTGATGTCCGACGACCTTTTCATGAGTTCAAGTATGTGATTAAAGTCAGTACTTAGATCCACTGTTGCATTCATCACTGTTACCTGATAAAGATTTTTAATAAAAGTTTGAAAGTTAACTCAAAACTTGTGATTTCATGTTTTCATCACCTCAAATAAAACAGGTTTTATTCAAGTTGTATTTACACAGCTCAAATGTGCAACACGTGACTCTGTACAGGTACGAATAACAAAATCACAATATAATCAGTTTATTAAAGCATTAACATGAAACCAGCAAACAGTAGAAGTAATTAAAATGAGCCAATAATGCTGCTCACACATTCATGCATCAGTAATAATATTCCAATATATTTTAGTAAATTAACTACTTTTATTATTATTATTGACATTTTAAGACCATTCAGTCGACACAAAATCAAGTGCGCGACCTGCACACATTAGCGCCTGTTAAAATAAAACCTGAAGATAAATCCGCCGCCGTAAACGCAGTAGACTACCTTTCCCATGACCCTTTGCGCGCCGAGCAGGAAGAAGGTTCTCTCGCTAGGGGCTCACACTGATCCAAGTTAGGAGCGTTCAGCTGCCAGGCTTGGCCCATCATGTAACTGCTGCGGAGAATTCTTTGCAGTGCATTTGCAGAATTACCTCTTTGCCCCGACGCCCGCGGGGCCGTGCATCCGTCACCGCGCGCGCTGCACCGAGCCGCACGCTCCGGACGCAGAAAGGCTCCAAGTGCATGAAGATCGAGGCTCGTAATTTTTCTGCATCTTTTGTTTGCAAAAGCGAGCCGCTCGAAGCTCCAGTGCGAGGGCGATGGAGGAAGGGAGCGAGAAAGAAGGCAAAGTCTTTTGTGCTTCCCCTCCCCCTCATCAAAGCAAAGGGGAAATGTCTCAGCCGAAGGGAGGTAAGAATATGAACCCGATCCGTGCACAAACTACCGACATGCAATCTCTGCTGCACGGTCTGCATCATGCACCCGCTGCAGCCGGTGCATTTTAAAGTTACATGGCTTAGAAGGGGGTCAGTTGCATTTCCTGTTTCACATCTTCCCCCTTTGCACAGTTCCTGGTAAGACGATGCTGCGTGTGCGCGCTCCTGTTGACGTTGTTAGCGGCGCTCAGGCAGGGATGTCGAGCACAGGGGCGCCTTTAATAGTCACGAGATAGTCCCTCTTTCGAATGGACTCTGCACGAGTTGGTGCACGGCTCGTGCACGTCGCTCAAGGTAAATAATGAAATCGACGTGTGCGTGGTTCTGGTTGCAGGAGGTGCAGCCTGCAGCTGTCAGGGATCAACTCGTGAGTGTTTATTGGGTGTTGATTTGCTTCTGCTTATGGGGCAGAAAATGAAAATCTAATAATATAATTAGTTTATGAGCATTTAAGTGGTGGTGCGTTCAGGAACAGGCTTTAGTCTGTCAGCTGCTGCTTCTGTCCAGGCCCCTGGATGTGTGTCAGACCCCTGATGTCCAGCCTGTTTCTCCTCAGCGTGCATACGAAAAGCGTGCATGTCACACTTTGAGCCGGACTTTAGCAGCAGCAGCAGCAGCTGCAGCTCTGAGCGTGTGGAGCAGCGTCCTGCAGCGTCCTGCAGCTCTGAAGGCTCCTCACTGAATGCAGCTTTGCAGGAAAACAACCAGCAGCCAGCTGCAGTAAAGAAAGCAGCTCAGGCCCTTTTTCTTTTTTTCCTCCCCTTAGTGTGTGTTTTCCAAGAAGTCCAAAGTGAGGCTGGTTTATTGCACAACATGCTGAACACACACACATACACACACACACACACACACACACACACACACACACACACACACAGGTAGCAGAGAGAGAGCCCCCTCAGTGTTTCTTACACACAGGAACTGTCTCGTTGCAGCCAGTTCATGAGGAATAATGCACAGACATTTATTTTGTATTTTTTTGTCTGTGTGTAGATGAATGAGTCGGTTCGGGACTTTCCTGCAGAGCAGAAGTAGGTTTCTGTCGTCATTCATTGATGACGTGCGGTGCAGGAAACACACACACACACACACACACACACACACTCATCTAGAGCTGAGGCCGACAGCAGATGAATTGATTTTTCACCTCATAAAGTTTTTTTGTTTCCCTCGACTCTGCAAACTGGAACAAAACTGAGACAAAGGACTTGTGTCCGTCAGCTGACCGCTGAGTGATGAAGAAGTGAATTATTAATCTGAGCTGCAAAGATTTGTTTATTACAGAACAACATCTTACAACTGCTCTGATCAATGAGTTCATTCTCCACTTCCTGCTATGTCATCATAGATTTGATATTTGACTTTGTATTATCTTGGACTGTGATGACGTCACCTTTGTAACATCTGTTTGTTCCTGCTTCTCCACTCTGAGGATCAGCGGCCATCTTTTCACTTTTACATGATCGTGAACTGAAACTCTTCACATCGTCGGACAAAACGAGCTGTTTTATAAATGATTGATTTGGTGAATTGATGAGAAAAATCATTGTTATTTGCAGCTCCAGACAAAATAGATTTTCTCATAACTGCAGAAGGGAATGAAGTTACAGTAACCAGCATGTCGTTGAAGTCAACTTTGAACATATGAGAACTAACACGGAATATCATTTGACTGAATTATTAAAACTCAACCCAAGTAACCTGATCCCAAGCTCTCGTTACTTTAAGGAAGTAAACAGCGTTGTTTTCACGTTGTTTTCACGTTGTTTTCACGTTGTTTTCACGTCGTTTTCACGTTGTTTTCACGTTGTTTTCACGTCGTTTTCACGTTGTTTTCACGTTGTTTTCACTTACGATTTCTTTTCTGTCGTGTTGTTGAAATGCAAATGTTCCCACGCTTTACCTCTCGGGTGGTTGTTGTTGTGGCGGCTTCGATCGCTGGTTTCCTCCTCTTAGTGTTGGCCGACAGAACAACAGTCTTGTTTTACTGATCAATTAGTTGTCGACTATTAAATGAATCGGCTACTTTGATAAACCATAAATGGGTTTCGTGATTTTAAACGTGACTCTCTTCTGGTTTCTTTCCTCCTCGGGGACAGTGAACTGAACATCTTTAACTTGTGGACAAAACAAGTCACTTGAGGCTTTTGGAAACGTTGATGAACATTTTTATTGATGGTGATTTTTGTCAATGCTTTTTTCTGCAACCAATGAATGGAGGTGACAGTATTTGGAATGTGTGATGTATTGACTCTAAATGGACCATAATGTACTAAATGAACATCATGCTGTATTGAAGAAGACTTGAAACTAGAGATTGAGACATAAACTCATGTTTACAATGTTTACTGAGGGAATAAATCAAGAGAGAAGTAGAGTCATTTTCTATAGACTTCTATACAACCAGAGGAGTCGCCCCCTGGTGGACACTAGAGAGAATGCAGCTTTAGGACATGAAGCTTTGGCTTGTTCTTCCGAACCGGAGGTTGCCGTCTGTAAACGGGATTGTGAATCTGATGAACATCGTTCTGATCCTGCGTGTAAAGAACACACTGTTCTTGGTGCCGAACTGTTACCTGCAGCGCCGCAGACATGAAAGTGTTGCGTAACTTACAACCGCTGAAGGAAATGAGTAGAAATGTGCGGAGGTAAAATAAGCGCGGTGTGCTTGTGTTTTATTGAGATCATGCCAGACTGAGTGAAGTCTCTGCTGCAGGTTTCCTGCTCCTCTCACATCACTGCGCTCAGATGCATGTTGTGTTTTGTGTCTCTGACGCTGCTCTGTGTCCTGGACAGTCTTTGTCCTCGTCGTCGTGCTCTCTGCTCTTTATCTGGTCCTCGTGTCCCCCTGCAGCCCTGGCCGGCCTCGCTCCCCTGCAGATAAACGGAGGCTGCTGCTTCCACGGGTCCAGCTCCAGGCCTCGAGCTGCTTATTTCTGCAATAACAGTGGAAATGTTCAGAGCGTTGTTCACATGATCCACTTACTGTACTTCTCTTTTTCTGAGGGGGGGGACTGAGTAAGCATGCATGCATTCACTCTGCAGCTACGTCTCTCACAGCTAGCGACAATATTTAGGACATTTCAAACCTGTGCGCAGAGGTTTATGACGCGTGTTTGAGATGCTTTTGCAGAACAGTTAAGATCGTGGTCGAGGTCGTGACGGCAGCAGGTTCGCTGCTGAAATGGGGGGGGGGCTGCTGCAGCGTAGAACAGTCCTGTTTTCAGCTTGTGTTGAATAAAACGAATCATCAGCAGCTCCACTTAGCACGGCAGCTGTGAAGAGAAACTGTGTGTGTGTGTGTTGCGTTAAAACCCAGTGGAATGTTTTAGATTTGCATAAATTACTCATCTCTTGATACATTTGTTTGATTTATTAAAAGTCAGAAAATAGTAAAAGAAAATATCAAATGTACTAAATTAAATTTGTTTTGCATTTTACTTGATAAACGCCTTGAACAATTAATAAATAATCGACTAATCCACTAACATGCTGCCGTTATCCATAGTGACCGTGAAATAATCAGCTATGAATTATAATATTGTGCTGAATCACTAAAGAGTGTGTTTCGACAGCAGGAGGCCATTTATCAGATAAGATAGAACTTCTTGTGCCAGAGTTTCATTAAAGATTAAAACAGAATACAAATACAAACATGTATGAACAATATAATAATAGTAATACAATAGTATTGAAGAAGACTTGAAACTAGAGATTGAGACATAAACTCATGTTTACAATGTTTACTGAGGTAATAAATCAAGAGAGAAGTAGAGTCATTTTCTATAGACTTCTATACAACCAGAGGAGTCGCCCCCTGGTGGACACTAGAGAGAATGCAGCTTTAACACGTGAAGCTTTGACTGCAGTCAGCAGAACCGGAGGTTGTCGATCAAATCATTCTTCATCGGCAGTTGTGGTTACGGACTCTCACTACTCTCATATCTTGAATGCAATTCATGAACCATAAAAGAGAGAAAAGGCACAATAAGCAAAGTGAAAGTTGATTTGACCGCCATCATGGTACAGTGAACATCTCATGTCCTCGCCATCGTGGTCACCGCCTCGAGTTGATCCGAGTGCACAGGAAGTGCGACGCGAGCCGCTGGCGACATGATCCCCAAAGCAGCGTCCGACAGCTGTAACCTAAAGGAGCGGCCATCTTTGGAGGTGTAGAGTATCTCTCACACTGCCAGAGCGAGCTAAGGGAGTTATTTTCAAACCTCCCTCCCTCCCTCCCTCCCTCCCTCCCTCCCTCCCTCCCTCCCTCTGTCCTGTGTTGATCTCAGTGTTGTCTCTTCCTGTTCTTCCTTGCATCTGTGATTGATCCGTCTTCCTCCGGCTCTGGAATTCCATTCAGGGAATTCTTAGGATTGTTGGAATTCCAGAGAGAGAGAGAGAGAGAGAGAGAGAGAGTGTGTGTGTGAGTGTGTGTGTGTGTGTGCCATGTGATCCAGGGCTCGTTATCACGCAGGCTGTCCGTCATCTGCCCTCTCTCACACGCACACACACACGCACACGTCTGTTTCTGCACCACCGGGCAGCCTTCCCTGTCAGCAGTATTTCTCTGCACGGCGAGGCCGATGCGTGCTGCTTTTCCCGGGTGTGGCGCAGCGGGTCTCGCGCGGCCCGGGTCTCGCGCGGCCCCGCTCATGTGCTGGCGAGTCGCTGGGACTGACGCGCGCTGCTGCTTTCATGAACCCACTCCGCCTGACGCGCGCTGAGCTCGGCAGGAATAAAAGGAAGGAATTGTGTGTTTGAGTTATGCAACAAAATGTGGAGCGCGGATATTTTTAGGTTGATCACGGCGTCTCCTTGTCAGCCTTCAAGTACATACGCTGTTTAAGTTCAGCTGGAAGTGAGTCACGTTTAGTTTTCACTCACGATTTATCTGTAAACTCATATCTCACTTTATTGCATTAATATATATATACAAGTACTAAAAGCATTATAAAGAAACAAAGGTTCAATATCCTGTATTTGGCTGGAAGATGTTTATCTAAATGTAGATTTTTAAAGCATCTAAAAGTGAATCCTCAGACATCAGTGAACTGTTGTCAGTCACGTGATCGCACCAAGCTCGACAAAAGCCGAGGTGCCGGCTTCACGAGGACGAGTTTAAACTGAGCTTTGGTGCTCGAGGGGTTAAAAACAACCCGTCTCGTGCTTTGTGGGTTCAA
>NC_136654.1:1539262-1546762 GCF_949748355.1 Melanostigma gelatinosum
TCCTCCCTCCTCTTACCTTGGACTCCTACATGACTCCTCCCTCCTCTTACCTTGGACTCCTACATGACTCCTCCCTCCTCTTACCTTGGACTCCTACATGGCTCCTCCCTCCTCTTACCTTGGACTCCTACATGACTCCTCCCTCCTCTTACCTTGGACTCCTACATGACTCCTCCCTCCTCTTACCTTGGACTCCTACATGACTCCTCCCTCCTCTTACCTTGACTCCTACATGACTCCTCCCTCCTCTTACCTTGGACTCCTACATGACTCCTCCCTCCTCTTACCTTGGACTCCTACATGGCTCCTCCCTCCTCTTACCTTGGACTCCTACATGACTCCTCCCTCCTCTTACCTTGGACTCCTACATGACTCCTCCCTCCTCTTACCTTGGACTCCTACATGACTCCTCCCTCCTCTTACCTTGGACTCCTACATGACTCCTCCCTCCTCTTACCTTGGACTCCTACATGACTCCTCCCTCCTCTTACCTTGGACTCCTACATGACTCCTCCCTCCTCTTACCTTGGACTCCTACATGACTCCTCCCTCCTCTTACCTTGGACTCCTACATGACTCCTCCCTCCTCTTACCTTGGACTCCTACATGACTCCCCTCCTTATCTTGGACTCCTACATGACTCCTCCCTCCTCTTACCTTGGACTCCTACATGGCTCCTCCCTCCTCTTACCTTGGACTCCTACATGACTCCTCCCTCCTCTTACCTTGGACTCCTACATGGCTCCTCCCTCCTCTTACCTTGGACTCCTACTGACTCCTCCATCCTCTTACCTTGGACTCCTACATGGCTCCTCCCTCCTACCTTGGACTCCTACATGGCTCCTCCCTCCTCTTACCTTGGACTCCTACATGACTCCTCCTCCTCTTACCTTGGACTCCTACATGACTCCTCCCTCCTCTTACCTTGGACTCCTACATGACTCCTCCCTCCTCTTACCTTGGACTCCTACATGACTCCTCCCTCCTCTTACCTTGGACTCCTACATGGCTCCTCCCTCCTCTTACCTTGGACTCCTACATGACTCCTCCTCCTCTTACCTTGGACTCCTACATGACTCCTCCCTCCTCTACCTTGGACTCCTACATGACTCCTCCCTCCTCTTACCTTGGACTCCTACATGACTCCTCCCTCCTCTTACCTTGGACTCCTACATGACTCCTCCCTCCTCTTACCTTGGACTCCTACATGGCTCCTCCCTCCTCTTACCTTGGACTCCTACATGACTCCTCCCTCCTCTTACCTTGGACTCCTACATGGCTCCTCCCTCCTCTTACCTTGGACTCCTACATGACTCCTCCATCCTCTTACCTTGGACTCCTACATGGCTCCTCCCTCCTCTTACCTTGGACTCCTACATGACTCCTCCCTCCTCTTACCTTGGACTCCTACACACTCCACGCACTGAACTGTTGTTCCCATCGTCGTGTCCGGAGCAGAACTTCGAGGTGAAGGCCGATGACCTGGAGCAGATCTGCGAGCTCGGCCGAGGAGCGTACGGCGTCGTGGACAAGATGAGGCACGTGCCCAGCGGCCTGATCATGGCGGTGAAGGTGAGTGACGTTAGCTCGCTGGCTAATTCCACCATGCTACAGTCACAGAACATAAAGCAGCCGAACACGAATGTTGAATAGGTTTCAACCAGTAGCGGACGGTCACTGTGTGTATTTACAACACAACATATAAAACTCAACTCCTGCATATACCACATACACATGTTGGTGGGGGTTTAGTTCCTCTTCAAACAGCAGCGACATACACAAAGAGAGAGAACGGACATGGAGACCAACACTAAGGCATGAACAGGAATGTACTGTACTTCCTGTCGGTCCTCCCTCAGCGGATCCGAGCCACCGTGAACACTCAGGAGCAGAAGAGGCTGCTCATGGACCTGGACATCTCCATGAGGACAGTGGACTGTTTCTACACCGTCACCTTCTACGGAGCGCTGTTCAGAGAGGTAACGCGCTGCAGAGACGCACAAGTACGAGTCGACTAGAGCCTGAACCACAGCGCTGTGTGTCAAACCACGATGCTCTTTAGTGTTTGGGCTTCAATGTGTCTGTGGCGACAAGTATGACCACTGTCAAGCACCAGAAGATAGCCTTGATCGTCTGCTTTCATTCATAGTCTTGTTTACTTCCTCTTTGCTTGGAAAAGATTATTTTGCTTCTTTTATTAACAGAATAAATTAGTTTTGTTCGGAAAATGTTCTTATTTTTCAAAGTAAAATACAGTTGTTTGTATTAGTGTAAAAAAATTATAGAACCCTGAATACTGGATTTTTGTTGATAAAGATAATCATTAAAGTGAGTCCGGATCTCCACTGAAACCTCCAGAGTGTATCAATGACGAGCACCTGTGGAGACTGTCGGACGCCGACAACTTCCTGTTCAGGATTTCCTCGTTTTCACTCTAAACACTGTAAAAAACAATCTGTTGCTTCCCGTCCGTCTGTCTGGAATGCGTCCTGCTGGTTGGTGTTTTGTTTTTTGTCTCTTTCCAAATGTGTCTCGTCTGTTTCCAGGGCGACGTCTGGATCTGCATGGAGCTGATGGACACGTCCCTCGACAAGTTCTACAAGCAGGTGATCGAGAAGGGCATGACCATCCCCGAGGACATCCTGGGAAAGATCGCCGTCTCGGTGGGTTCGCTGAAAAACTCTCACGTTAGCGTAATGACTCGTATTTATTACGCAACTCTCTAATGAACGGGCTTCTTGTTGTTACAGATAGTAAAAGCTTTGGAGCATCTGCACAGCAATCTGCAAGTCATCCACAGAGGTAAGAGTCAGAGTGGGAACCCGTTAACCCTCTCAGAGACCGTGTCATTATCCACAGAGGTAAGAGTCAGAGTGGGAACCCGTTAACCCTCAGAGACCGTGTCATTATCCACAGAGGTAAGAGTCAGAGTGGGAACCCGTTAACCCTCAGAGACCGTGTCATTATCCACAGAGGTAAGAGTCAGAGTGGGAACCCGTTAACCCTCTCAGAGACGTGTCATTATCCACAGAGGTAAGAGTCAGAGTGGGAACCCGTTAACCCTCTCAGAGACGTGTCATTATCCACAGAGGTAAGAGTCAGAGTGGGAACCCGTTAAGATAGAAGATAGAAAGATAGAAAAAACACTTCCAAACTGCACAGCCTTATTTGAATAGTCGGCAAAGATCAACTTGACATCTGTATCTGTCGCCGAGTAGCTTTAACTTGTAAGCACGCGGTTACAGTCGGAGTTTATAATCACGGCCCTTTAAGACTCGATGCTTCCTGTTGAACCCGCCGCGATGACCGCTGTGTGGCTCGTGTTGCATCACTTCTTGGTGAAAGATTACAAGTGACAGAAGTACGAGTCGGCAGAGACCACAGAGAGCTGCTGTTCTGTGAGGAACCACTAAAGCTGCTGCTCGTCGTCTTTCTCTCCGGTTGCAGACGTGAAGCCGTCCAACGTGCTGATCAACACCCAGGGTCAGGTGAAGATGTGCGACTTCGGCATCAGCGGCTACCTGGTCGACTCCGTGGCTAAAACCATGGACGCCGGCTGCAAACCCTACATGGCGGTAAGCAGGAAAACAAGTGTTAAAGTGTGTGTGTGTGTGTGTGTGTGTGTGAGAACAAAGAGTTTATGATGATACATCATAAACTCAACAGCCGCTGCCGTTAGTGACGTCCTCCTTCCTTGTGTCCCTTCAGCCGGAGAGGATCAACCCCGAGACGAACCAGAAAGGCTACAACATCAAATCTGACATCTGGAGTTTAGGAATCACGATGGTAAATCAGCTTTCATGTCTTTTTATTCATCATGTCAGTGGGTTTTAATATCTTCGTCTCATTATTACAGAAGTACGTGAGGGGTGAAAACGAATCGTATTGAAAGTCTCGTTCTCTGAGGCGCGGCTCTCGTCGGATCACTGTCGTGTCTCGACGTTGTTATTATGAGTCGTTAAATATTCAGAGCTTTCTCATTTGCAAGTTTCCGACTTGCATTCAGAAGTCTATGAAAACGTCCCATCGTAGGACGCCGGCTCGTCGTCCTCGGCTTCGTGTTCCGGCTTTTAAAGACGAGCAGCGAATGTTCCAGCACACGAGTGTTTCTACACGATGGAGGTGAAAAAGAAAGAACAGTTTCATTATGAATTCTTAAGTCTGAGCTCTGAGAGATCGGCACAAAGTGAGCAATCAGTGCGAGCAATCAAACACACTTTGGTGATTTTGGAGCCTCTGTTCCTCCTCGAGGAGCTCGGAGCCACCGGGACGCCCAACACTGAAATACCTGCGAAGTGAGGCAGCTCAGGAGATCTGTTTGCTTTGAATCAGTTAGAAAACATATCTAATGTCTGATGCATCATGAGATATGTTGGATCCCAGAGTGGGTTGACATGCAGACTGATGAATACATTCACGTAAACATATCCTGAACAATACGCCGGCTGAAGAAGCTCAACCAAATCAGCACATTCATGGAAACATTAAGAGAATCAATATGAATATTTCTGAGGACGCTGAAAACTGATGAAAGTACGAGTTACGTTGGTGTGTTTCTCCAACACCAAGACAGAGAGTTTTAAATGATTAACCTCTTAATTCATTGTGTTGAATTAAAGTCTTTAAAATGTCAGTAAAACAGTGAAAAATACTCCCAAAGATATTTATATTAAATCCTCAGCTTATATACAGAAAGAAGCTAAAGAAGCTGTAAAAAACAAAAGAATAATCAAGTATCGAAACCGTTAAATGAATTAAATAAGAATTAAATTCGTGGTAATGAATATTGGCAGATGATCAGTAATGCAAAGAATAAAAGGTCGTCTCGTCCGTCACTGCTGGACGTGATGCTGATGGATCACCTCGTCAGTTTTAATGTTCTCGCGGCGTCTCTTTCAGATCGAGCTCGCCATCCTGCGCTTCCCGTACGACTCGTGGGGAACGCCGTTCCAGCAGCTGAAGCAGGTGGTGGAAGAACCGTCGCCACAACTTCCTGCCGACCAGTTCTCCCCCGACTTCGTGGACTTCTCCTCTCTGTGGTGAGCGTGTTTCTTTTTCTTAATTAGCCAGGAAACACTCAGTTCCACATTTTAAATTCTTCTCTCTCACATTCAGGGCTGAGCTCTTCGCTCTTTAAATAAGTTCAGTTCATTTTGTTGCTGCTGTCGTTCTGACAGCTGGAGCTCACTGTGATGAGCTGCATCTGTTGTGAATTTATGATTTTTTTGTTTGTTTTTTTGCTTCTGCAGCTTAAAGAAAGTTTCCAAAGAGCGGCCGACCTACACAGAGCTGATGGTGAGTGTTCCATCGTTCGTCAGACACCAGAGGGCGCACTGACACCAGCATGTGAACGTCCTCTCATAGAACACCAGGTAGACCGGCTGAGATGCTGCAGAAATCATTCCAGGATCACCTATTGTCATTATGCAACACAGGGATGCAGAACTAAACTCAGCTGTAGCTCGTCTGTAACGCAACAAACTCATGACAAACTAAACCAAAGCAGTCGGACGTTCCTGGAGAATCCAGGTCTCTGAGGATGTGGGCTCAAGAGTCACCGACCTGCCGCTGCTGTCAGACAGCCAGGAGCATGCTGGGTAGTGGAGTAGCCTCGGCTCCTGGCTGCGTGAGCTCAGATGTGATGTAACGTGAATGTTATGTGAGGTGGTGTTGTGTTTGAGGAATCGGACTAAATGAATGTCGCCTTCCTTCCTCAGCAACATCCCTTCTTCACCTCCCACGAGGCCAAAGCAACCGACGTGGCCAGCTTTGTGACGGTCATCTTGGGGGACTGAGTCGCCTCACCTGCGGGGGGGGGGGGGGGGGGGGGGGTCATTAAGAATAGAAAATACTACAAACAAAAAGCACCAATCGCAGCCTCCTTCTTCCTGCCCCCCCCCCCCCCCCTTCCAGAGGAGACGAGATCGAGGAGTTTGACTCCGCCCCCAGCCCACCACCTGTTCTCCATGTCCTCTCACCTGAAATGGGGGGGGGGGGGGGGGGGTCTTCAACGACAGTCAGCGAGTCGACCGCGTGGACCTCAGGTCGTCGTGGTCAAACTCAAGTTGTTTTTTTCTTCTTTTCTTTTTGCTGAAAAAAAGTGAAAAGATGCAGATTATATATATTTATATCATCTGAAATAGAAAAAGATGAATGATGTAATCTATGTGTAATCTAAATGTTTGTGTACTCAAAGTGTTGCATCGGTTTATTAATTGACTGCATGTACAGAATTTATCTCAGACGAGTTGGAGACCTTCAAAGTGCAGTTCAAATGCCGAACTGCACTTCAACTGCTTTCGCTTGATTACAGCAGGGGTCGACTACACGTTTTGGGGTGTGTGTGTGTGTGTGTGTGTGTGTGTGTGTGTGTGTGTGTGTGTGTGTGTGTGTGTGTGTGTGTGTGTGTGTGTGTGTGTGTGTGTGTGTGTGTGTGTGTGTGTGTGTGTGTGTGTGTGTGTGTGTGTGTGTGGACACTGTGATCAGTTCTCCTTGTCTGTACTGAGCCAATCACAACCCTCTCCACTCCATGTTCAACATGAAAAGAACTGGATATTATTACTGTCATTATTATTAATATTATATTAATTATTGTTTTTATTTAGATCCAGCCCCCCAGACTTATTTACTGCAGCTTCTCTTTATTTATGACGACTGCTGTCCTCTGAACACTTGATCCATCAGAGACTTCTTTCTGGCTCGTAAGTGCTTTTAAAAGTGTAGCTTGCCTTCTATGTGCCTCTCATGTGTTGTAGTGAGGATAGTGAGGATAGTGATGAGGATGCAGGGATCGCTCCCATCACATCAGGGAGACATCAGGCCCCCCCCCTTCCCCTCACACCTGCCGCGTCACGATTCCACTTCCTGTTTGTGTATCTCGTTGTGGGCGGAGCTTACTATTCTTGCGCTCGGCTCTTTTTCTCACCGCGGTTTGTGGCGGGAAGCCGACAAAGACCTCAGCTGACACCGCTTTGGTTTTTAAGGAAGTACTATAATGAGAAAACGGGGAACTTGAAATACTGTTTAGTGGCAGAATATTGTGACAGTTGGAATCACCAACACCATCTTCTTGTCGCTCCACATGTTAATAAGTCATCACTTTATGTTTCCGGCTTCGTTCGTCCGCGTTGAAGCTGTTTGTTGCTTAAAGGCTCAATCTGTGATTATTAAAGGAGACAGAAGATGAAATGAAAGGACTTCTTGTTGACATTTTATCCCCCACTGATAAACCACTGAATATAAACATGTAAAATACATGTATGAACGAATAAATAAAAGAATTCAGGTACCTTAAAAAAACATGGCGCCCTGCACTCCAATAGTGTTCAAAATAAGTGGTTTAAAGGGCCAGAAACGTTCCGGTTACTTCGTTTCTTAAATATGTTCCTTCATCTCTCTTCAAGCTCGGTGCCGGAATTTGACGAAGACGAAAGGCGTAAATGTCGACCCGAGTGTCGTGTTTCCAGAGTCAGTGCCGACTATTATTTACAGCATCCACCT
>NC_136654.1:1549262-1581762 GCF_949748355.1 Melanostigma gelatinosum
CGAGGACCGGAGGTTTGTCCGTGGGCCTATGAACCCGACCCGATGTGTAGATCAGACCACCTGCCGGTGTCAGGTGTCACTGGAAAACAACTGGCTGCTTCTTGCTCCAACAATGTGTTTTCTTCTTGATCCTCCTCCCTCACCTTCACCTCTCTGAGAGCGGCGGAGATTCTGTTTACTGCGTCTCTGTTACAACACATTAAAGGGCCAGTCGGTCGCTTCTGTGACCATTTAAACAGGAATATTCACAGGGGTCACCTCCAAGTCACACATGGAAGAACCAGCATGTTGTGTTTGAACTGATCTCTAACTTCTTAAGAAACATTATAAATGAGACTAAGACTCAAATATCAGCATCAGAAAATACAACTCGAGAAAGAAATTCATCCGAATTGTAATCGGACATCAAAGAGCATTTTAAGAGTCTGATAAATGAAAAATGAAAAAGTGACTTTATTAATTTGGTAATTTTTTTATTATTTTATTATTTTAGAAAAATGACTTAAATAAATAATAATTTTGTATTGATATTTGAAACATAAAATGATTGTTATTTTATTAATTTATTAATGAATTCGTTTTAATTATATAAAAAATTGGTGACTATCAATTAATCAGGCTTACAATATTTTTTTATATAAATTTAAAAAGTGTCGTTCAAAAGAATCATGCATTAGAAAATGCAGAATGATGTGTCACATTTGGGGCTGACCTTTGTCAACATTAAGAGTTTTATTAACACATGAATCAGATGACATAACAAGCAGGTGAGCAACAAAAACTTAAATGTATGGAAATAGCGTAAATAGCGTAAAGTGATATTGATGAAAAACAATGACAAAAGAAGAAGAGCCTCTTGTTCTCATTCATATATTCTTGCTGCATGTTTTTGCGCCACCACGTCGACGTCGTTGCTGCGGCGCCCGGTTTGAGTTTCAGAATGGAAGCGAGCGGTTTCCCAAACTGACAGCTGATGATCTCATGGAAACTCTTCTGAGCAGCTCACTTAAAGAACTGGAGAATAATTTATAATGAAATGCAGCCCTGAGCTTTTTCAGAGGGGTGTGTGTGTGTGTGTGTGTGTGTGTGTGTGTGTGTGTGGATGGGGGGGTTATGTTCATTAAACCTTCGACTTTAACCAAAAGCAGCCATTACATCCTGTCATGTCCAGACACAGAATTTATTTGATGATGTTGTACACAAATAAAAAGAGCGCCTGCAGACATGAGGGGCCTGAATGCACACTTCACCTCCGGAGCCCCTCAGCTTCTAAGAGCCAAGACACAAAACTACCTCTACAGGTGAATCGAGGAAAATAGTGAATAATAATATATAACTGAAAGATATCAAACAGCCATACAAATAATTTAAAATAATCCATTTCCTCCGTTTTTATTAGTAAGACGTATAACCGAGTGTGTGAGTGATGTGTGAACAAACCGCTCTGTGTGAACCTTCAGCACACAGAGAGGATGAACGAGTGAAGTTTGGTGAACGTCAGAGCTGCTGAAGTGCAGATTCATCATCAGAGTCTGAGAACAAACTCATTGAGAGGAAACGTCTTAAAGAGACGTTTGGTGACATTACAGACATTTAGACTCTACAGGTGAAACTTCACCACTTCATCACTCACATTAAGAAGACTACAGGTGAATAGAGTCACAACATGAACTCATAGATATCACCATGAAACTTCACCACTTCATCACTCACATTAAGAGCAGTATTTATTGTGTTACAAGTGTTCTGAAATGTTTTGTTTAAATATGCAAATGAGGCTTTATGTAATGGTAACTTTTGGTGAATTTAGGAGAAATCTACAGACGTAAACAGACAAAGTGATAAAATAAATGTTTTATTTCCACTCGTCTGAAAGAAGACGTGTGATGGAATTATAATCTCTAAATTGCTCGGAGCATGAAGAACAAAGTGTGACATAAACCCAAACATCTCTGACCCTCAGGGAGCGAGGAGGCGTGGAGGGGATGATGGGGGGGGGGGGGTGCACCTGCGTTAGAGTCGGTCCTTGGGAAATGAGATGAAAACAGGATCTAAAAGTCGAACAACATCCTGTGACCCCCCCCCCCCCCCCCGTCCCAGAAGTGTTTATTCTGTTTTTCCGTCTCTCTGTATAGAAAGTGGGAGAGGCAGATGAGTCAATCAGTTTCCTATTCATTCATCTTTTTATTCAAATGTTCGCCGTGGGAACGAGAGCTCACCAGATGTGTAGACAAACGTGAACATCATAACTGTCTCGCCTCCGATTCCTTTTATGAATCTTAAAATATCACAATGACTGTGACTAAGACGGGAGCAGTAACTCCGCTCCCTCTGGGGAAGTTTCAAAGAGAGGGAATTCCCAAAATCACGTTCAGCAGCGCTCAAACTTCCTGCTACGGTTATTCCTTCCTTTATCAAATACTGTTGTGTGTCAACGTCATGAAGATTAAGCACACACGTTGAAAACAAAACATGTTACGTGCATGAAGGCATGTCTTTATGTTTTTATGAACTTTTCCTACGAATGAAGACCATAAAACATCGAACAAACAAAGAAATACATTTGAATTCACATTAAATAAGACAAACCAATGCAAAAAAAACCTGAATATTTAACTTCTCATCATGTTACTTTCTTTATATTCACTTCCAAAAATGATACCAAACTTCATAGAAATCGATGATTTAAACCGTATGAAATGAATTCCCTGCCCTCGGTTATTAATATCTGCTTTAGAGCAAATACAACCAGGACCTCGTCTCTGGGGAGATGCATCTTGCATAAGAAAGCGTTGCTTTACTCGACATGTCTGACCGCTGACCTCAGAGGAAGTGACCACCAACGAGGAAGTGAACACACGTCCCGTTTGTGAGCGCGGCCGAGGGGAAGAAGAAGTGTTAAAGTTATTAGCCGAGTGGGAGCGGTGCATTCAGGGGGCATCCTGTGCACAACAAATGCTTCCTGCTTCTGATCTCCAGCGCCGCAAAAAAACAACCCTCGAGGGAGGAAACCGAGAAGCCCTCCTGACATGTGAACCTGCCCACCACTAAAGAACACAGGTGGAAACTATACGGTGGCCTCCTCTCTACCTATACAGCGGGCTCCTATAGAGGTCCTCCAACTGCTCAATGGAAAATTCATGTTTTTCATTTTAGCAGGCACATTCCTGCACACACACACACACACACACACACGATGGGGCCCCTCCTGACGTGCAGCACGGATAGCTCCCTAAACTGAACAGAACATCAGATTACTGCACATTATGAAGTTATTATATCAAACCAAAGCCTGTTCCTGGCTCGACAGTGATCTGATGAGGCTCATAAAAATCGTAATAATAAGCGTTGGATGTTTTCACACACCTCCGTGCACCTCTCTGCGGCTGAGAATTGTCATCAGTTTTGCTTGATAGTTCGGATTTTTGGCTTAGTAGCTGTATTCTTCATGGTTTTGCAAAAAAAACTGCAATGCTGGCATTGTTTCTGCGAACCACGGATACGTTTGATTTCTACGTTTTTGCATTCGGTCCGAGCAAGTGACATAGTACATCAAGCAACCGTTACTTTCCGAAAGTTACTTGGTATAATAAGGACCACGGGTGAGTGGGAAAGGTGGTGGAAAGGCCTGACGTTACGTTGTTACGTTACGTTGTTACGTTACGTTGTTACGTTACGTTGTTACGTTACGTTGTTACGTTACGTTGTTACGTTACGTTGTTACGTTACGTTGTTACGTTACGTTGTTACGTTACGTTGTTACGTTACGCTGTTGCGTTACGCTGTTGCGTTACGCTGTTACGTTACGCTGTTACGTTACGTTGTTACGTTACGTTGTTACGTTACGTTGTTACGTTACGTTGTTACGTTACGTTGTTACGTTACGTTGTTACGTTACGTTGTTACGTTACGTTGTTACGTTACGTTGTTACGTTACGTTGTTACGTTACGTTGTTACGTTACGTTGTTACGTTGTTCCGTTCCGTTGTTCCGTTCCGTTGTTCCGTTCCGTTGTTCCGTTCCGTTGTTACTTTACGTTGTTCCGTTCCGTTGTTCCGTTCCGTTGTTCCGTTCCGTTGTTCCGTTCCGTTGTTCCGTTCCGTTGTTACGTTCCGTTGTTACGTTCCGTTGTTACGTTACTTTGTTACGTTACTTTGTTACGTTACTTTGTTACGTTACTTTGTTACGTTACTTTGTTACGTTACTTTGTTACGTTACTTTGTTCCGTTCCGTTGTTCCGTTCCGTTGTTCCGTTCCGTTGTTCCGTTACGTTGTTACGTTACGTTGTTACGTTACGTTGTTACGTTGTTCCGTTCCGTTGTTCCGTTCCGTTGTTCCGTTCCGTTGTTACGTTACGTTGTTACGTTACTTTGTTACGTTACTTTGTTCCGTTACTTTGTTCCGTTACTTTGTTCCGTTACTTTGTTCCGTTACTTTGTTCCGTTACGTTGTTCCGTTACGTTGTTCCGTTACGTTGTTACGTTACGTTGTTACGTTACGTTGTTACGTTGTTCCGTTCCGTTGTTCCGTTCCGTTGTTCCGTTCCGTTGTTACGTTACGTTGTTACGTTACTTTGTTACGTTACTTTGTTCCGTTACTTTGTTCCGTTACTTTGTTCCGTTACTTTGTTCCGTTACTTTGTTCCGTTACGTTGTTACGTTACGTTGTTACGTTACGTTGTTACGTTACGTTGTTACGTTACGTTGTTACGTTACTTTGTTACGTTGTTAAGTTAAGTGTGTTGGTATTATCTTTTTGTTGCCTAAACCTAACCAATGGTTAACATGAATCACGTATCCTTGTCCGTTTCTGCGAGGGTGATTGGAGGTGAAGTAAATGTTGACTTCACCCTTGTTACATAACGTAACGTAAGAAAGTCCACTAAGAGCAGTTGTTATGTATTCACACTAGTTATATCACGTTGTGACGTTACATTGTGAAGTTGTTCATCAAACCATAACCAAGTCGTTTTGTTGCCTAAATCTAACTAGTCGTTCCACGTTAACCACACAACATTCTGCATTTCTGCAAGCGAGATAAGAGGCTGATATGAAACAAACTAATTTGGATCATAAACGTCGATCTTCAATGTTCCGTGGTTTGTAGAATCATACAATGCATTTCTTCTGGCGACTGGGTTGGCTTCTTACAGTAACGTGTTGGAACTTTTTAAGAGCAGCTCTCAAGTGATCTCAAACACCAATAGCTAATCACACCAATGGAAAGACTTCATTTGTAGACAGCAGCTTTCAACCAGAGACAATTCATAGTCCTTTACATAAGGTGAAGAAATGCGTTGTCAAAAAATCGAAATCAAAACAATTAAAATAGAATGAAATGAGATGAAGATGAGAAATGTACAAGCAGCCACTAACCATAGAAATAGGGATTGAATTTTAGGAATTGTATTGAAATGGAAACAAAAACTAAATTAATGGGAAAACTTCTGCTGCTTGCAGACAAACGTCAGTGAAAACAGATAAAAAGGAGAATTCAGAACCGCACTGAAGAGACTGAAGACCAATATAATGTGGGTTTTGTGATGCAACATCAAGCCAAAAGTCACAAGAAAGCAGCAGCTGCAAAAACACTTCACGTTTGTGTGTAACAAGGAAATGACCTTAAGAATGATTGGTTTGTTGTGTCGAGCACCTCAGTGAGTAAGAACAGACGGTACAGTACTCATTATTAAATTATTAAAATGTTTTATGTCCCTTTTCTCTCTCTCTCTCTCGCTGCTCATAAATGTGAATAAATGAAAATCTTACACAGATAATCCAACAATGTAGTATTAAAAGAAAGATTTTATAAAATAATGCAGAGGTAACAGAGATATCCTGACTTCGAGCTCCAAAAAACCCTGGATCCTACATTTCCCATAATGCAACAGAGAAGCCGTTTTTCCCGACCCTGCAAGTAAATGCCAACATCTTTCAAACTCCATGTGCACCGTTTGTTATCTTATCTTATCTTATCTTATCTTATCTTATCTTATCTTATTTTATCTTATTTTATTTCATTGTATTTATTATTTCAGTCATTTTTAAGCATAGATTCCAAATTATTGTTTCTGGCTCCAGCTTCTCACATGTGAGGATTTACTGCAAAAAAAGAAAATATATATATATATATATATATATTTACATTAAATAAAGCCTCATTTGCATATTAAAACAAAACATTTCAGAAAACTTGTGGTACAAAAGACGACTGAATGCCAGTAATGATCTGGTGAAGTTTCATGGTGATATCTATGAGTTCATTTTTTACCCTATTCACCTGGAGTGTCGTAAATCGAACGCACCCTCCTTGTTTTGGCCCGCTGACGTCACGCCGCACGCAGCAGAGATGTTTTTGGGTTTTATGGAGGAATTCATCGCGTTTCGAGCGACTTTCTCAGCCACTGTGTCCGTCTGCCGCTGCTCTTTATCGGCCTCGGATGGGGAGTGTTACCCGGATGTTGCTGTGGAACCCTTCACTTAGCTTCAGCAAGGTAAGGATTAGCTTCTTTATGCTAACATGTGTGTGATGACATCCGGGTTCTGATCACTGTTTATTATCAATAATCTGTGGGGCTGATTGATGACATTTCTGCTCTGTTTACATGTTTACTGTTGGCATTATGAAGTCATTTAGTTTTTTGGGCTGCACAATAATTCGGATTTTTTTATTTATGATTATTATAATGGTTATAATAATCATATCTCCGGGTCTGGATCAATCCGTCCCACTGGTCTTGTGGTCTCTCTGGTCTGAGGACAGTACATTTTGATTGTAGTTTTGTGTGGCGACAGAAAACATTTTTTTTTACTTAAATTGACTCATTTGTTAGGTCAAAACATTTTTGGTGAAGATGCTTTTTAAGTTGTGGACCCTCATCCTGGTTGGAGCCACAGAGACTATTTAAACTAGATTATTGTTTTTAAGCGTGCAAGATTTAAAAAGTAGCATCATAAAAGCATCATTTGAGCTCTGAATGTTCTGGTTCATTCTTTGATTGACGCAGTTCACTGTTTGTTTTGAGTCTTTTATGTCGTTTTTAACTTTTATTCTGCGTTCACACAAAATTTAAAAACAAACGTAGTCTTTGATCATTTCATTATTAGACCTAAAATGTAGTATTTCAGGAAGTTAGATTAATGTTGTGATAATACCATTTACCAATAATAATGATGATAATGATGATATTTCTATCTCATAATTTCGACTATGGGGATATTTTTATTGTCAAGTCTAACTTTAAAAAGAAAAGAAAAAAAAAAAAGTTTTAACTTTTTTGGGTTTTTTTGCTGCCGGATTCGCGGGCCACATAAAATGACGTAGCGGTCCGCATTCGGTCATGTGGCAGGTGAGGAGAACTCTGTCTTAAATCCAAACTTCATTATGAATTGATCGGAGCAGACGAAGAGTGATGAAGAGCAGGAATGTTTGGAGTGATTGATGACGGGGGGTTTCTCCCCTCGTGGCTCCATTATATGCCCTTCCTTCTTTCTTTCCACTCTTCCTCTGTGTAATTCAAGACCACACTACACATCGGGCTGACATTGACACATCAAAGGGGGAGTTCTTGAACGGATATAAAGAGACTAGAGATCAACTATCGTCTTCCCCTGTGTGCTACTTTGACCCGTCACGTTTTTCCGTCTAATCAGCCCGTGAGATTCATGTTCCTTGATTGCACTTTGTTTCCCTTTGTTGAAGAGAAAATAGACGCGTTGGGGGTTCAATTTAGATTTAGTGAAGATCTGCTTGGAAACCAAAACCCTCTGCATCTGCTGGTGTTGGATCATCTGTCCCGCTGTCTGTCTTTATTTCTGTCCCTGCAAATGGCAGTGAGGCGGGATGACCGATGGACGTAATCCACCATTAAGACCAGTAGATATAGGCACAGCGTGTTGAACTGAACGCTTCCAAAGACGTAACGGGCTAAAGAGGTCCTTGTTATTAGATGAATGGAAATGATCCTGCATATTAGCATGTTCATCGTAACGTTGCCAATCAAACGATGGCTGCAATTTGTAACACGAGAGGATGGAGCTGAGTACAACTTTCAATCATCAACATCAATTAACTTTCATGATCTTTGATGTTTACAATGTTTACTGAGGTAATAAATCAAGAGAGAAGTAGAGTCATCTTCTCATATACAACCAGAGGAGTCGCCCCCTGGTGGACATTAGAGAGAATGCATCTTTAACACATGAAGCTTTGGCTTCACTCTTCAGAAGCGGAGGTCAATCCTCTGGCAGACTTCCACGTCACGTTAATGCAGAGAACGCATCGATCGTGTGATGACTTCTGCTGAAGAGGCTGCTTGTTGGTCAACAGGTCATGAGTCCGAGTCCAGAGAAGGTCTAGACTAGGAAGGCCAGAGTGAGTCCAGAGGAAGCCATTAGTTCTGGGTGTGAATGTGGATCCATTGGTGCGGAGCCTGAATCACGCTTTCAACGCGATCCTTTTAGGTCATTTTGTGAAGTGAAGTTGATCCACGTCTTCCTCCAGAACCACTGAGTTGAGCTCAGCTTTAACACATGAAGCTTTGACTTCACTTTTCAGAAGCGAAGGTGCTTCCTGCATTTCACAGTAAATCTATGAAAGGCAGTGACGGCTCTGATATTTTATTTTAGAATTCTTCATCTCCACAGCGAGGATCTCCCTGGTTTCAGTGATGCAGCGCTGACTCAGCGTTCTTTGTATAGAGCAACTTAAGCTCATGGTCATAATCAGTTCTGAGTCATTGACATCACATTCTCTGAACTCCCCCAATAATCACCAATGAGTGAGAGGTGGAAAACTAAACATGATCCCTGCTGATTCCCCATGAGTGCACGAGTTATGAGAGACGTGGAACATATTTCCTTATTCCCATCTGAGAGTAACGGGCACCGGTCCTCTAACGGGTGAGGTGCGAGACACACAACGGAGTAACCCAAGCCGAGTATCTGCAGCACGCGTTGTAGTTGTTGTTTACTCGGAGCTCAAGACGGGACCGGTTTAAAAAACAAACTATTTTTGAATCCACCCTTCAAGTGGAAGGTGAAACTCAATGTTTACCTGTCGGACGGGGACAGCTGGCCGTCCTCAAACTGTCCACAAACACACAGGGGCAGAGGTCGGGAGGACCGCTATGAATGATGGGAGTCAACGGGGCCGCAGGCTGGTGAAGAGATGCGCCGGTTGCCTGGAAGCTGCAGAGAATTTGCACTTCTGCTGTCGCAACTTTGTCCAAATCGACATCCAGCGACTTTCAAAAGAGCTTAACTGCAACTTGAGCCGAAGAGAGCGCTGCGTCACAGACCGGGCTGCTTCACACAACATTTAAAGATCTTTACATTACAAGTTCTATTGGCCAGGGTCAAATCCTTCTTTTAAAATATATATATATTCTTTATCTTGCACAACAGAAATAATTTAAGCAAAGAATAGAGTCAGTGGAGAGATAATATCAGTATAACAGCGTTAAAGTACATTTATGTCTCAATAATACTGTAAATTACAGAAATGTACATCCATCTATGTACAATTATTACATCTGAAAAACTAATTTTGCAACATCTTCTTAGAACTAATTGAATTAGCTTTTTGCAATAAAATGTATTGATTTTCCAAACCCTTAATTATTAATGAAAGAACAGACTGATTATTAATAAATAGCGTTTAAAGTTCTACTTCAGTGTTTCAAAGTCAATTTTGATCATTTTAAGTTTACATTTTCTGCCGGATTACTTGATTTATTCCACATTAACTGTAACTGATAGTTGAAACAGAATTTCATAATGACTCTGACAAAGAAAATGTATTTAAAATAAAATATTTTATTTTCATTTATTTTTACTCTACTTTTCTGAAGACCTGAGGTCTGAGCTGGCAGATCACATATATGTATCTGACTTGATGTTGGGAGAGGAAAGGTTACTTATTCTATGCACATTCTACCTTTTAATAAGAATGAAGACTAAAGAGACTTGAAGGTATAAAATGAGGTTCTTTCTCCTCGTCGATAGGAGACGAAGACGATCTGAGTTCAGAACAACTCGCTGCACTTGTTGCAGATGCAAAAATCTGCAACTGGCACATTTCTCTCCAATCCATCAAACGGACGCTGCAGATAAACTTCATTGTACTCCGAGTGTCATGTGGAGACCTTGTGATGAAGGCTGACCTTTCCCTCAGAGCGAACACACACACACACACACACACACACACACACAGGTCCGCTGCTCCACACTACGATATGAGCTGACGTAGGCCGACGTCCGGCTGCCTGTAAACAGCTCCTCCACTGAGTAGCTCCGACTCTCCCGCAGCAGCTGGTTCCACCTATTGTTCCTCGCTGTCGGAGGGAGCGTCACGGGCCGCACGGCGACACCTCTCAAGGGTGTCCAAGGACCAGAGCACCTCTTTCACACAATTCATCTCCATCTGTCAAGAAAAGTGGACCCCGAGGGCGGAGCGGAGAACTTTGACCTGAACGATGGAAGGAAAGTTCACTGAAAGGCTTAGTTTGTTTACCAACGGTGATCATGACTGCACAGGTCGGCCGGCCCCATGTGCACAGGTCGGCCCGCACCATATGCACATGTCGGTCACACTTAAAGATGTGTGACAGTAAAGCTGCGTTCCAAATCACATACTTCTTCTTCTTTACTTGTACTGCAGCTGCTCTTTCAAAGTACGTCCTGTTGCATGCAGTATTCATTCAATTAGGACTTACTACTTCCTCATAACATGGCGACTTGTATATATCTGCTGTGCAAAGGATTGTGGGTCAGAAAAGCAAGAAAAGCATGCTGGATTCATACTGCAAAACTGGTGTCGTAAACCGTGCTGGTACATTTGGTAAACTGCATTTGACATGCCATGTTTTGGGACACACTAAATCTTTTATCTTGCATATTAAAAAGTCTGGTAGCGTTGATATTGGAACCATGCGGCAACCTCTGGTTCTGCCAAGTGAAGCCGATGCTTCATGTGTTAAAGCTGCATTCTCTCTAGTGTCCACCAGGGGGCGACTCCTCTGGTTGTATAGAAGTCTATAGAAAATGACTCTACTTCTCTCTTGATTTATTACCTCAGTAAACATTGTAAACATGAGTTTATGTCTCAATCTCTAGTTTCAAGTCTTCTTCAATACAGCATGATGTTCATTTAGTACATTATGGTCCATTTAGAGTCACACAGACCATAAAGCAGGGGATGCTTTAGGGCGGGGCTACTGTGATTGACAGGTCTCTACCAGAGACGTGTACGTTTGACCTCAGCAGTCTGCATGTTGCCACTGTTTTTACTTTGTGTTCTTCTTTGGTCTCTGAGGGACGCTGTTGCAGGAAACCTGTAGGAGGATCTGAATCCGGCACTTCCTTCTATCTTTTTTTTCTTCTTTTCCTGAAGTTAGGAAGTGGCTCCGTATATTTAGATCACAGCTGTCTGACGTGGAAATATTCAAGGCCCCCGAAAGGCTCATAGAATGTAAGAACGACCAAACTAAAACATGAACCCTGAGCCAAACGGGGCTGGACGGGTGCTGGGTCTGATGCAGTTAGCTGTTAGCTGTTAGCTGTTAGCTGTTAGCTGTTAGCTGTTAGCTGTTAGCTGTTAGCTGTTAGCTGTTAGCTGTTAGCAGCTGGTGGGCAGCACAGTCCTACTAGGCTACATAACAGAGCTAACAGCTAGCGCTTAGAGGTTGCATTGAGATACTGCATTCAAGCTCTATTCAGTAAAATGAGTATTGGATGAATGAATCCAGATGTTTTCACGTTAATATCAAACAGACATTAGAGATGTTTAACTTCCTAACACGAGCTCATTGAAGCTACTAATGACAAGATTGTTTCATTCAAGCAAATGTTTACATAAAATATACTAATTTGTTTCGAATCATTTGAATCATATTTTTATGTTGGTTGGACAAAACAAACTATTTAAGTTAACTTGAGCTCTAAGAATTGTAATGTGCATTTCTTTTTGATAATATTTACAATGAATTAAGAAGTAATCATTAACATTTAACAAACACGTGCAGTTCAGTGCAGGGCTGGAACGATTAGTCCATCAATAGAATAGAATAGAATAGAATGATGAAGTCTTTATCAAGTAAAAGGGTCAACTGGTCTCAGAACATGATGAATCCGTTCAGTCGCTGTTGATCGTGTCACATGATCTTCAGCAGACGGAGGCCGGTCGGCTGTAAAGACGTTCACATTATTGAAGCAAAGAACATCTGATATGATGCTAAAGATAAAGATATTAAATAGACCTTGTGGGGTTTTCCTCAGCTGCTGTTTTAAAGGTCAGGAATATTTCTTTATTCATAAAAAATGTATTTTTGCCAAAATAAAACGAATCACTCATTTTCAGTGAGAATGTGTTTGTGTTTGAACACATGAATGTTAGGAGAGTTAATGCTATTTTACAACAGAGGAAATGATTAGCAATGATCAATAACAACAATAAAACTTTATACAGCAGTTAAAAGTGTTTTACGAATGAAAGATCAATTGAACCAACAAAGCAGAGACTGAACCAATGCAGGATTAAAACAATGAATTCAAATAGTCTCCCACAGTTTACTGAATGCCCGGCATCCGTATGAGAACCAGAGAAACAGAAAGGATCATAAATCTTTTTCAGTTTTAAGAGCTGACAAACATTTCAGCACCAACTGCTGCTCATCACCTCTGGGATTTCCCACAGCTCCTCCGCACCACCATGACCTCGGTGTGTGTGTGTGTGTGTGTGTGTGTGTGGAAAAAGGGTGTGACGGACGGTAGACAATAATTGTCTGCGGGCCGTAGTTCCGTTTTTAGACTCCGCTGACCCGTTTCCAGTGTCGTCCAGAGATTCCAGAGGAGCTGTGAGTGTTTCGGGTCGCTGCTGCAGGACAACTGCTCTGCAACCTGAAACTCCATCAAACAGCTTCTGACAATAACGTTTCCATCCGCTCGTAATAGAAGTGTTTCTTTTATTTTTTCATGTGAAGGTTAGTGAGGCTGCTGTTACAAAGACCGAGCAGAAACTTACGGTAGCAACAGAGATTTATTTACAACTGAACACGAGTGAGCTTATGGCTGAACGTCCTGTAGAAAACTATCGTGTAAAGAGTAGAGTATATACTATATATATATACCAGAGATAGAGTATAAACCACTAAAAGCAACTTTACATGATGAGCCCCCATAGGAGCAGCTCCATTAGACACTGGTGTTAGTATTACTTCTTTTAAACTTCATAATTATGACTCTCTTGTTCATATATGTTGATATTTGTATTCTATTGTTTTTATTCTCCTGTTGTCTCTGATCAATAGTTTAAGTCTTATCTTATTTCATCCCTTTGGATGAACCCTACTGCTCATCTAAAATGTTCCTGTCGAACAAATGTTCCATATTATAAAAGAAATGGTTGTTAAAAAACGAAGAATTTCTGAGCATTTAAATTATACTTTAATATCGGTTCCAATATTAGTTACCAAGAAATGGATCACTTTATTACTTTTGCAACCCTGTCGCCAGACAAGAGTGTAATGATGGTAATGAGAACATGTCGGCTGACCCACCCCCAGTTAGTCCTCACTGAAGATTGGAAGCCCCAGAACTGGTGTTCTGGGTGGCCATGAGTTCAGAACCACACTAACTCTAAGTTCCTCCGTTCATCCGGCTCCTCTTTGTGAGGAGGTAACAGTTGGTGTTTGTCCTCCAGATCAAAAGCGGCACACTGAGAAGCATCCGGATGGACGCAGACAATGATTCAGTTCAGGACTCCTACGATCACAGAGAACATCACAGACCTCAGCACGGGAGGTCGACACGGGTCAAAGGTCGGCCGTCCCGATCAAGTTCAAAAACCGGCCTTATGTCACGACCTTCTGCTCCGAACCATCGCCCCGTATCTGCTGACACGGCAGCTTTGTCGGGCGATGATGGGCCAAGATAAAGACTGTGAAGAGATTACGTGTGGGATTAAATCTTTAGTTTTACTTGAGTTCAGTTTCCCAAAGCTGCTTCTCCAGTGTTGTGCCAGCTCGTCGTCTCACTCTGACTGGACCTCGCTGAGTAACTATCACATGTCACACGAACAGAAGCCACAGAAGAAGCTGTCGGATAGAGTTTCCCATCAACGGAAAACAAAGGAAAGGAAAGGGAAGTCGGGCTGCTGATCACATGTAGACGCTTGGTTAACTTACTCATGACTGGGTTACGGGGCCATCTTTAAAATGAAGGACAAAATACTGCCGGTCCAATCTGTACTTGGGGTCAGTCGAAGACAGCCATGTTGTTTGAACTTTAAAAGTGGTATGTCTCAATGTTTTACTATTTTCCCGCCCAAACTGTTGCTGTGATACCTTTAGAGTGTTGGGATGTGTAGTCTACAGTCCTCATGTGCTACTAGACGGTTTCAAATAGATTCCTCAGAGGGTTAAAGGTCCACAACTTAAACTGAGCACTTGTGGTATTTGAAGTTTCCCAGTGCACCCAGTGGAAAAATACAAGAGGCTGACGGGCCGAAGGAGGAGCTGCTGGTTAATTTCCATCAACATAATGTAATAGCTGCCCGACACCGAAGGAACAATGACAGACCTCTCCTAAATAGTTGTTAGTGTTTAGAGGAAATGTATTTCCATACAAATATTTGTCATTTATCTGGCAGAAAAAAAAACGCTTTCAGTAAAATCTGTTATGAATAAGAAGAGAAAGTAAACGTTTGGCTCAAGGTTTACAACGAAGTGGTCAGCTCCCGGGCAGCAGCAAGCAAGCTGGAGGACATATCATGGACTGAGCACCAACTGTGAAATGGTTCAGTTACATATTGGATACAAAATGATAGTTGTGTTGATGATTGAATGAGAGAAGCTTCTCTTCCTCTCCTCATACCTGATTACATCAATCCTTCCTCCTCTAATCGCATCACCTGGATTCACATTCATCGTCTTCACATCGAATTAGACATTTTAAATAGAGCCGAATATCGGACGATTGTAATATTAGTCCGTTGGGTGGTAACTCGATGAAGGATTACCGACTGGTAACTCAAAAAAGTAGTTCTTGTGCCCAGAACGTTGGCCCACTCTAACAGTCTAAGAACATGTTTTTCTGGTTTGTGCTGAAGCTTTTCGGTCTCACGGGGACCACCGAGGAGCCAGGAGACTCTTTGTTATGACATTCTAGATCTACAGCACACTGCATACAGAGGGAATACAACAGTCACATCGTCATACGGCGAATATGTTTCAACCTGATGAGCCAGGGGTGTTTACTACCCGCTCACACCCCCGGGACGGATGGTCCTCCCACTCTACAGGCCCAGAGGTCTTCAAAGGATTCCCTAGTTCCTCACGCCGGAGAAGACCTGCACGTGGCTTCAGGGACCACGACGTAGTCCTGAGACCTTTAAATCAAGAATCCTCACTGATTCAAACCATAAACACACAGTTTGCACCTCGTAATACTCCTTCAACAGGTGCTTCTACTAGAAACAACACATGCCTGTTGATGGCACCGTCCATTTTAATCAAGAGACAATGTGGTTAAAATCTAACGGTCGGTAAATGATCTCAACATCACTCTCGAGAAAGTCTGAGATGTGTTTACCCGACGCCCCTGGTTGCTATGGAGCGACAGTAGGGGCATCAAACACACACACACACACACACACACACACACACACACAGAACCATTAGCATCCATAAAAAGCCGAAGCTTGTCAGCATTAATCACCCATGGCCTGTTATCGTGAACTCTTTAGCGGAGGTCTACATGGACATCCAGCAGCAGCTTCTTTTTGTTGGCTTCCCCCTCCATCATGTATGCACAGCCCATGTGATCCAGCTGGGTTCTCTGAGAATAAAAGGTCTCTGGCCCAAAACACTGGTTATTTCACTTAACAGCAGCTGTGGGTCACGCATGTTCAAATAGACAAAAGGCTCTATTCCTGTTGTGCTGCAAAGACGCCTCAGTCTGTACAGCACTTATGTCCTGAAATAGGTGCAAATATGCCTCAATTATCCCCAAAATCCTTTTATCATACACCCACCAGGACAGTGTGAAGCCAGCTGGGCGATGACGTGTTCAGCAGCTTCTCCTTTCCTCTGCTTTCTTCAGCTTCAAGCTTTTCATCTAACACGTCGGTGCAACTTTTATATCCAGTTACCTGTTAACATGTCTGTATATTCTGTCAATGACGTTCAAATGTTACCGTAGTGCATTATCCTGCGATGTCACGAGAAAACGTGAGGATCACATATCGCACGAAAAACCATAACGGAGAGGCCAAGTCCGGTTGACCACCATGGGACCTTATTTCAGGACGAAATATGTACAGTATTCAACGACGAGAGATAAATATATATGTTTTGATCCTGAATTATGTCATGCGGTGCATTCAGTGCGGCGACCCAGGCCCACAAGAGAACGTCTTTATTTTTACAATCGTATATCAATTTTCATATTTCCATGTCTCTCTTTATGTCATGTTTGATGTTCCACTTGAATGATTTGTTTGTAAGTGTTTAGCTGTAAAGTGCAGCTCTGTTTAGTGTTCTGCTGTCACAGAGTGGGACGAGATGTGGTGATCAGTTACTTTAAGAGATGGAGATTATTAAACCTCTCATTTGGTACAATCACCAAATACATGATGCAGATTGTGGACGTCACCCGTTGGTACTTCCTGTTTCAAAGAGGATCCTGATTCATTGTACTGTGTTTGTAATTACCACGGTGATCGGGACGTCGTGCAGCGAAGCAGCCATGACGTCTTTCAGGAGGTTTGTCCTGTGATGGTGTGAGTGAAGGCTCTTTGTTGGTCACTCTGCACTGTTGTCAGGATTAAATGAAGCCTCTTAACTGAAGAGAGCGTCTGGTCCTTGAGCACAAGACCAGTACTCCATCCCACTGAGAGCCCTCCAAAGCTCCCAGTATCGATCGGCAGCAGTTTGAAAACGTGCGTCATATGAGGCAAGACGGGGGAATTCACTAAATGGACATTTAAAACGCAAAAAACAAATCAGTAGGTTCTGGATTTGCCTTTTTTAAAATCGGGCAAAGTAGAGCGACACAAGTATTTGGTGTTTTTTGGAGAGAAGTTAATCAAAGAGATCAGAAAATCATCAAATCTAAACCCTGGTGCAAAACGAATGAAGATATCTTCTGATCTTTGAAGTTTATCAATATAAATCTGTTTACGCGGCACATTCAGTCACAGCTCCTTTCTAGTTCTTTATGAAGCCAAATCTTCTTGTTCCCCACACACACCGTCTTCTGGGAGCTTAACTCAGACACACTGAGCATGAACCACGAACACATTCATGATTTCATTCTGTTCCCTTTTTTAACTGGTGTACTCGTATGCTACCTGGTCCTCCTCTCAGGGGAGTGTGGACCCAGAGCTGACGTGGTTGGTTGTTAGCGTCCTCCCACTTCATGCTGTGTGTCCATAGCAACAGCTGGGCAGTGCGTGCGTGCGTGCGTGCGTGCGTGCGTGCGTGCGTGCGTGCGTGCGTGCGTGTGTGTGTGTGTGCAGAGATACAGAGGATGCATGATGTTCTCCTCTGCTGACACAGTGAAGCAGGTGCTGCGAGTCTTGGCTCCAAGAGTCAACTCATCCAACAGTACAGCGAGTCTCATGTTCTCTCTGAACCTCAGCGGTTATCGAGACGGACTGTTTCACTTTCAAGTGCCAAGATTTTCACACTGGAGATGAATAGAACTCTTTTTCGTTTAAATCACTGAAAATGTCACTTTTTAAAAACTCAATAGCGACACTTCTCTCCGTTAAAAGTCCCAGTTGGTGCTTGGTCGCACACAAAAGTGGCACAAAGCAGAAGTCGATCATGAGACGGCGCAAACGACGACTTGTGCGGCTGTTTGCTCGTCTTTGTGGTTGCAAAATCTGTTTCAAGTCTTCTTCAATACAGCATGATGTTCATTTAGTACATTATGGTCCATTTAGAGTCACACAGACCATAAAGCAGGGGATGCTTTAGGGCGGGGCTACACGCTGATTGACAGGTCTCTACCAGAGACGTATACGGCGTCTCTACGTCACTCCCCCTCAGTCCAGATGTGGTCACTTCCTGTTTACTGGTTGCAAAAAAGGGAAGATGGCGACGGACAAAATGCCGAACTGCAGGCTTCAAAACTGCAGTCTATAAACGGGTGATGTCACGATGGCTACGTCCACTTCCTGGTCTACAGTCTGTAGTCTGACCAGGCCTTCACTCTGGACCTCACAGTTATTCTGTTAATAATAATAATAATAATAATAATAATAAGACCAGAAACACTTTCTGAACAGACGCGTCTGTGTTGACTTTTGCTCTTATAATTTTCCAGTCCTCCGAGCAACACAAATTCAATTTCCTTCACCTTCATCGCGATGTTACATAATGCCCGAAACATGACTGCATCTTTTTTAATAAAAGCCTTTATTTCTACTCTGTGATTGGACCGTCCGTCCTGGTCCTCGAGGTCAGCTGGAGTAATGTATCCCGGACGCGGCTGCTCTCAGAAAAGGTGAGAGAAGTGAAGTGCTTGCCAGACTTCTGCCAGTAGAAAGAAACAATCCCATCCTGTCCACAGCTGTTGTTTTCTCTCCTCAGCAGTTACCACCCTGACCAGTGCACGCCCCCCCCCCTCTGAACAGTTAATCCTTCTCTGTTTGTCTCTGTTTGTCTGTACATATCTGGCACACACAGCAATGCAGCCTTATCCCGAGCTTCTGTGGTGTCCATTTAATCATTGACTTTGTCTTTGTATGTCTTGCATCCTGTGCGATTAAAACCACGGCGCTAACAGAGCCACGAGCCCTCCGGACAGACTGGGAATGAACGGCACGGAGCTCTGGAGTGAGTTTTCAATGCTAATTGTTGACTTTGTTGGGGAGATTGTCCTCCGAACGCGTCATACATGAAGCGCCTGTTACAGTAACAGCTTGTATTTAATGAACCTCGCAGAGGTTTATCATCTGCTCCATGCACGAGCTTCTGAATTCAGGCTGCAGCTCATGAGTTCATCAGTCTATCAGTTATTTGTTTGACTCATCGGTTTGACAGTAAAAAAAAATAATGAGTGTTCTTTTGTGAGACCAACAGCTAAATACTCAAAGAGATAAAAGTTTACAGAGATATAAATCCAACAAAGACCAATTTATCAATGATCAGAGTCGTTCTGTCCATCGACTAATCCAATAAGCACGACTCTGCACAAATCGATCTTCATATGTTCTTCTTCCTGTTTTGACCTGCAGCAGTAATCTGGTGAGGTTATTTCTGCTCCAGGAAGAAAAAGAGAAAGCCTTCACTTCCTGCCACTGAATGAAAACACTATATATATATATATATATATATATATATATATATATATATATATATATATATATATATCCTCGTCGAATATGTTGGACGTGAACAGAGAACAAATAGAGAAACAACAGTTCTTAGATTCTTATGAAAGTCTGCAGCTCTGAGGCACATGTGCTTTTAGCTACATGCTAAGTGCAGCATGCTAATATGTTCACAATGACAAAGCAGGCAAGTTTGCCATCGACACCATCTTAGTTTTTAGGCGGTAGCATGCTAATTATTGCTCATTAGCACTAAACACAAAGCTGAGGCTGATGGGAATGTTATTCGTTCTTCAGGTATTTGGTTACAAAATGTTGATGAGGAGAAAAAACCCCATATGTGATTGTCTGTACACAATTGCATGACAATCCATCCAATAGTTGTTGAGGTATTTGTGCCTACGGTGGAGGACAGACAGACATTATCGGAGCCTCTGCGTTAGCGTTAGAGCAGCATGAACACACACACTGTGACTCCACATGAAGTCACAGTGTGTGTGTTCATGCTGCTCTGCAGACCTCAGAGGGAAGCTTTGCTCTCTGATATGATTTGTCCAACGTGTCACGATCTATAAAAAGACCGAGTGAGGCCGGATCGAATTAACAGAGCGATTCGGTCTCGTAATGATGATGGTGATGGGAACGCTTCCTAATTGGCCGTTACAGTGTGTGTGTGTGTGTGTGTGTGTGTTATCAGTGAGATGAGGCAGCAGAGATTCCTCTGTTCGAGGTGTATTAACCCGTAACGTGAGTGTTGTGGTCCGCCACAAAAGACCAAAGCGGCCTCGCTGTCACACAGCTGCATCACATCGCTCACATTCTTTGGCTTTTTTTTTTTTTTTTTTGCCAACCTGACATTCTGGTGGCCGTTTTGATGGGCGGATAATAAGATAATAGGAGGATCACAATTGGAATCTGTTGAACAAACTGGCGCTTTTGACTCTGAAACCTTTTATTGTGAGTCCACAGAGTCCCCACTGCTGCATTCTTCACCAGGGGAAGCAGACGGATCGCTGTTAACACTTCCAGTTCATTTAATGTCATGCAAAAGTGTCTCAAAATCAAAAGCCCTCTGGAACTGCGTCTATTTTGTTACTTCAGGACATCTCACAAGTTGCATGTAGACGTCGAGCTGAAATCAGTTTTTTTATTTTTAGACAACGGCTCTGAACTCAGCCTGATTTGAAGCTCGAGGATGTGTTTTCACTCCTTTAATGACCAAAGCTCTCACACATGCGGCAGCGTTCAGAGACGGGTTCAGTCTCACGGGGCTCCGAACAAATCCTCAGCTTTGCGTCCCAACATGTTTCTTTGAATTCCCTCTCGTCTGTCAAAAGGCTAATCTGTGCGCTGAACGGGCCGATAGTGACTCTATTAGCTGGATCTGATAATGTTATGATACTATATACATTATATACGGGAATTATAATTCCTCTGTAAGTTTTGTGCTTCTTTAACTACTAAATTAATTGGCAACAATTTTTTATACTTTTTATACTTTTATAATCAGTTTGAGTTATGTTTCAAGAGAAAAAGTCAGAATTCTTTGAGTCCAGCTTCTTAAATGTGATTATTTTCAGATTTCTTTCCTCTGAGACAGTGAATATCTTTTGAGTTGTGGACAAAACAAGACATTTGAGGACGTTTCTTGGACTTTTGGGAAACACTACTCAACATTTTTCACCATTTTCTGACATGTTATAGACCAAACAACGAATCAATGATGAGAGAAAATGATCGACAGATTCATTGACAGTGAAAATAATCTTTATATTTCGCTCTTCTTCATTCTCTTCACGCTCCATGAGCATCCTTTGACATTGGCACCCATCCATCCACTCTGGATTTAGCCAAATAATGCCACCGCCAATTCAAGCAGACTTCTACGGCGAAAGATGAGACGATGACGAGACGATCAGCGAACGCAAAAGAGGTTACGGTTCAGGAGAAAACAATCAGGAGTTTGGCGTCACTTCAAAGAGTCGACAGCAGCTCCAGTGAGACGCAGCGAGGCGTTCGAGGTCCACTCGATGGCCGGCCCCTCGGGAAATTCCACCGTCTCTCCGCTAGGCCTGTGTAGCTGAGATACACAGTGACCTACTCCTTATTATCATCATTATGATTAGTATTGTTGAAAGTAATTACTTCCTTTCATATTGTCGCATTGTTCATAATAACCGACATATCTGCTGCATATTTGTTGCATTTGTATTGGTTTGTTTGAGCAGCAAACAGGCCCATTCTGTGTGTGTGTTATAGACAAAACATTTATTTTTACACTTAACACTTGTAATTATGAAGCCACTTGCAAATGAGGAGGTAGTCTTGGTATCATTCATCAGAAAGCAGTAAGTAAAGGGAAAGAAATCTTTGTCAGATTGACAGTTTGAAGCCGGCTCTGAAAATATCATCATGAATATTCTGACATTGCTTTGGGAATTTGAATTTCCTGATCTACACAGAAAACAGGTTCACTTTGAAATGACGCTCTGGGACATGAACCCCGGTCTCCTGATTGAAAGTCCTGTGTTTGTATGAGTTGACTTTCTCACTTTGTAATCAACGTCACTTTCATTCTGAGCACATCGTATTCACGCTTATGTGTTTACATGCACTCGGAAGAATACATGGCGGGAAAAAGCAAGAATGGCGTTGAAATTAACTTCCCATTTAGTGAGAGCTGACTACGTGATAACTGGGTAAAGTGGCCTCTCGATTCCTTTGATGCTGCATTCACGTACCTGGTTTAGTCTGGCCGAGCGGGGGTCCGTGTGAAGCAGGAGGACTGAGGACAAGACCCACCAAGGATCACAGGTCTGGACCCGAGCTGAGCCCGTTTGAACGCCGGGTTCCCAGAAGCCTCGCTGAAAGCCGGCGGTTTCCGGTTCTAGTTCAGGAGCACGGACGGTGTTTGTGTTGCAGGTTCCGAGATCTTTACTCCTCCATTGTTGTTTCCACGTTACAGCTGTAGCTGTGAAAGTCAGCCGTGGTAGAAAACACAAATAAATAGCCTTAAAAAAAACGTTTGGATACTCGATATCTCGGAGGTTTCCACAGGAATACAGGCCTAACATTTACCTCTGGATGTTTACTCCACTGGTATACAGAGTTATTGTTTTCATAAACAGAGCTGCACAATAGAAGCACACCCTCGTTCACCGACAGAGCTGCACAGCGCCTAACAATGTGCCACTACAGGAAGTCACTTCAATGTGCCTTTCCTGGTCGCAACTTCAAATTAATAATTCAATAAATAAATGCGATATTAAATGGTGAGACCGGAAACTAACTCCTTGCTTTCCCACCAACGTCGTCCTTCACAGCAAACTGGTGCCAAAAAAACGCTTTTGTTTTCCAGAAAATAAAAAAACCAGGTTATTTATTTGTTGTATTTTATATTTAATCCTGCACTGAATCCTCTGTCGCGGTTCAAAGCATTAAACGTGATTATTAAATTGTGTCCAACGGAGGAAATATGATGAAACGCAGATCCTGATTATTATAATAATGAGCAGCTGAAACAACCCTGACTCATTTTCTCTCTCTTCCCGTTTCAAAAATGATGGAGATGAATCAGAGACGGCAACTGCTTTATGTCAGATGAATGGAACACACACACACACACACACACAAGCGGGAGTCCTGACTCCGTGAGTTGACATTCCTGTCAGTCTTCCTTAATGGTGAATCAAGGGATTTTCCAATGTGGCGTTGTAGAGAAGCGTTGAGCTGCGGGAGGTAAAGTTTAAGGACATATGAAATTTAATTAAATGAAAATTTTCCTCCAGGTTTTGTGTTTACATTTTTCTGAATTCTTTGTCTTTTATAATTCAAGCACATTTTGTCAGCAGAAAAAGTGCCCACACACAATTCATGAGACAATATGCAGAATTCACTGAATAATAATGAATTTGATGCATCACGACATTCAAAAAAAAATGTATAGAACAAAGTGCTTTAAAAGTAAAAAATAAAAGTTCCTTTGAGTTGTAAATAAAAAGGTCAAAATATAACTCCTAGCGTGTAAAAGGCGACCTCTGCCCCCAGTTTCCTCCTGACACGTGTCTTGCGCTCTCATTGTCTGTAGCATATATATATATATATATATATATATATATATATATATATATATATATATATATATATATATATATATATATATATGTAAGTAACAATACTACATAACATTAAGGAGCAGTTTTTGTTTTTTATGCTTCTGTGTTGCTAAGAAGACACCCCAGAAGATGAGTCACTCAGGTATAGTTCATCATTGTTCAAAGTCAAAGAATAACTTTATGATGTTAGTTGTAATGAATAAATATATTTTAAAATCAAGTACATTTCTCTGCATTTATAGTTTTCTACTGTACCGAAACGTACCGAACCGTGGCTCCACTGTATCGTACCCAACCGTGAGTTTTGTGAACCGTTACACCCCTAATATATATATATATATATATATATATATATATATATATATATATATATATAATATCTACCCACACCACTGTCACCATGAACAACATTGGGCAGTCAGAAGTCCCGTGCATAGCCAAGATGATCATTTTGTTTTAAACCAATCAGTCGTTCTTTTACAGTCTGAGGCCAAAGTCGGTTATTAGTTCAAACCAAAGTCACTAAAACAGCGACACGGTGACGGTTGTTTGATCAGCACCATGGACAGCAACCACACATCCAACAAGCAACACCGTCGTCTTCTTCTTCTTCTCTGTTTATTTGCGGACCATTGGCAGCAGTTTGGCTTCGTATTGTCGGATGAGTCATCCGATATATTTCCTGTGCATATCCTACATTTAAACTAAGGACAGTAAAGTTAGTATTCATCGGGTTTCTTTGTCTGATTTGATTCCCACTCGTGACTGAATGGACATTTTAAAGACGATGGATGAGAACAATGTATGCAACGAGAAGCAGCTTTTAATCCGTCCTGCAGCTGGAGGTGTTCAGGCCTCCGATGTGTCTGAAGGAAGGAGACATTTCTCAATGTTTTATCGTCAAAACGTTGAAAATACATCCATAAGATTCTTTGATTCTTTCCTGTGATGAGATAAAAGCACGAGTCCAGTTTTAACCGAGCGCTGATCTTTATAAGTCGTGCTTGTGAGAACATTTTGCTGCTGTTACTAGTTACCAAAAATAAACTTGCTTTGCTCTTATTACTCAATTAAAGACTTTTATAATCCTTTATATAAATATGTTCATGTTTTTAAGTGCCACACTGAGATACTGCAGTACGTCGATTTTAAGTTGATTACATTTTGAATATAAAGTATTGTTTGAAGTAAATATTTCAACTAAATGTAGTGAAGTAAAAAGTGCAACATTTAAGTTCAAAGTAGCATGCAGTACCTCATACGTAACAGAGTACATGTACTGAGTTACTGTTCCACGTTGTAGTGTTACAGTAAGATTCACAAATATTCTATCATCTAAAACTGTTTTTGTAGAATAAAAACAAGATGTTTGAAAACGTTTCTGCCTCTGATCCAAAGCCACACAGCATGATTCAGACTGTCCACTGACATTTTATTGAAAAAAGAACAGTTTAATATTAATATTAATACAAAAATCTGTACATTCCGTGGTGTTTGCAGTACATTTGGAAGACTGATACAAAAGAACTGCAACAGGGAGGCATTACACATGCACGGCCTTCAGTCATACACAAGATAAAGGATATTCATTTGTATTGATGCAAACTCTTGTGCGGTCGCCTTCAAACGCCGGTTACAGTACATTTGGCTTTCTAAATCTTCCTTCCTCAAGTAAAACAAAGGCAGTTCAACAGGGAACTCAACGTGTCTGAAGAGGGACCGTGGCTTTGAAAATATTTCTTACAATCTCCAATCAAAACTCCCAATCAAAATGAAAAGTAAGTTTAAAAATCAACTTTGTGGTTTAAGTTGACGACTAAAAATCTTCCAAAACGTCGGTGAGTCTTTGTTTTAGTTCAGCAAACCCAACAGAACCAGTGCTTCCTGTTTACCGTCCTCTGCAGTAAAGCCTTTGCCACTTGGGCTGATTTGTACATCTTCACTTCCCCTCTCTTCCAGATGAAGGCTTGATGAAGTGGCTCGAGATAAAGACGTATAAAAAAAATAAAAACTGTACACACATTCTTGAAAAACAAACCTAAACATTCTACTTCTCTGTACCAAATCTAAGCAGGTGTTGTTTTTAAGAAACACATAACTATGATAATAATACTCTGGTATTTTTCTATCAATCGTAAAAAACAAAAAGAAGCAACATCATAGCAGCACTTTTAAGAACATTCAGATTCTCTTATTACCCCGGTCTCCGTTTAAATTAATGATTCTTCTGTCAGTTTGATGCCGTTAATACTCGACATGAGCAGGCATGTTTCTATCGGTCTGACCAGCAATGAACAGATCAGAAATCTCAGCGCTGTCAGACGAAGCCAGACTCGTCTACTTCTTTGCGTACAGAAATGTTTTGGTGCAGTTTATTCAGACTTCTGTGAGACCAGCTCGTGAACAAATACTCTACGTGTACCTTCTTTGTTCCAGACATCGACCATTTCGTGTTCTCTTTGGTTCTACCAGAAGGCACAAAGTTGAACTTGTTTTTTTCTAGCAGCACTTGAGGACATATTCTAACTATAAAAATTAAAAAACACCTTTTTGTGAAAGCGTCTTGTTCATGCCGGACAGACAAACTGAGACATGCCTGCCATTTTTCCTCAACAAGCTCCTTTCCTCTCCGTCACCAGACCCTTTGTGGAGAATTCTTCCTGCACTATGCACGTGTTCATAGTGCAGTGTTTTGTCGTGCTGTACGCAATCAAACAGACTCTTGCATACAAAGTCCTAAACCTTTGCCCCCCCCACCCCCACCCCCACACACACAGCAGTACCGTTCGGCTTGTCCTCTACCCATAAGGCTCGGCTCATTGTGCCACCCGGAGCAGAGAGGTGATTTTTATGAAAATCCCCCACGGGAGGTCTGAGCTCTGAACAGTCATATTTCGGACTCTCGTCTCAGAGGCCGTGGCTCTAGCGGCACCGTGGCCTGAATGTGTTCGGTCTCCGAGATGTTGTCCGTCTGGGTGCCGTCGGGCCCAACGCTGCCCCCGTTGCCTTCGTCCGTGTCCTCCTTGTTCTCCAGCGCCATCTCGTTCTCGTAGCAGAAGGAGTTGGAGTTCGTTAGAATGTATTTTTTCTCCGCGAGATCTCTGGCGCTGCACAGCGGGGTGCTCGGCACCTCGTATGTCTTATGGAAGCGGGAGTAGTCCACCTTGTAGTAGTTCTTCTCCTCGAAGAGCACCGGGTCGAACCGATGGCCCCAGAGGATCTCACCGGCGACGTAGGAGCTGCGGCACTGCGTGGTCATGGCGGTCGCCTCGACCATGCCCTCTAGGATGACCACGATTTCAAACTCGGTGGTCTCCAGGTCCTGTTTGCTCATGTCGTAGAAGGGGCTGTCCTCGTCGATCTCGTGGACGATGGTGATGGGGGAGACCAGGAAGATGCGGTCGACTCCGCTGTCGAAACCCACATCGATGTCCATCTGATCCAGAGGGATGTACTCTCCCTCTGCCGTCGTCCGGGATTTCAGAAGCTGCGCCCGCACATGCGCCTCGACCAAGTGGCTCTTCCTTAAGTTGCCCACGCGCCACATCAGGCAGAGCTTGTTGTCCCTCATGGCCACCGTGGCGTTGTGGCTAAAAACCAAAGTCTCGTTCCTCTTCTTGGGTTTTGCCATCTTTGCCATGACGGCGCCAATGATGAAGGCGTCAATGATGCAGCCCACTATGCTTTGGAAAACCACCATGAAGACGGCGACCGGGCACTCGTCCGTCACGTATCTGTAGCCGTAGCCGATGGTGGTTTGAGTCTCGATGGAGAACAGGAAGGCGGAGGTGAAGCTGCTCACGTTGGAGACGCACTTCTGAGGGTTGTTCTTCAAGTCCCCGTAGAAGATGGCCACCAGCCAGAAGATGCAGCCGAAGAACAGCCACGACAGGAGGAAGGCGAGGCAGAAGATGATGAACATCCACCGCCAGCGGATGTCCACGCAGGTGGTGAAGATGTCGGCCAAGTACCGCTGGCCCTTCTCGCTCACGTTGATGAACTGCACGTTGCAGTGGCCGTCTTTCTTTACGAACCGGCTCTGTGGTTGGTGCCTCGTGTGCACTTTGCTCTTGCCGTTCCCGTAGCCGCTGGGCACCGCCATTGTGGCGAGCTTCATGCCGTCCTCCTCTGATGACACAATGCTGTAGTGGCTGGCTCGCACGCTTCCCATCACCTCAGTCTGGGAGGGCTGTGCTGCTTCTGCTTTGGAAAACAGTCTGAGTTTCTGGAAAAAGCGTTGGAGAAACAGCTTTGAAACACTTGTGGGGGACAGAGTCGGAGAGGAAATGGTGACGAAACGAGGCGGGCCGAAGGGGAACCTCCTCAGCCTCACTGGCCCCGAGATGGAGAGCAACGAGAGGAGGGTGGAGCGGTCATCAGCTGACTGGGCCTCATCGGGTTCATCTGCAACAAGGAAACAGAGACGGGAGACGTCTGTTAGACAAACCAGTTCCAGATAAATCTCAAACTTTTAAACGTTCAGGGAATTTATCGGCAGCATTGTCAGAAACGTTAAACCTCTGAGCAGTTACTCGTTGAACATGTCAGATTTAATAACTTCATCACTGTTCAGTGAAACGTGCGTTCAGTCTCAGAAAAACCATCAAAAAACGCTCCACTCTGCTCAGCGTGCCAACAATATTTCATCCAGTTATGACAAACAACAGAGATATTTCTGCCCTCATCAAACGTCTCAACCTTCACTGACAGAGGCCGCCCTGTAATTGCACCCAGGTCCCGTTATCGGTCATTCACAAAGTCCACTTGTTTTTCTTGGCTGCCCGGCGCTGACTCGGCTGTTTCTCGTTGGCTTGTGGGTTCCAGAGTTTCTACAGGATCCCATGAGCTGAAGGCTTTTGCACAATTGATGGAGTTTAAAAACTTCAACTGAGAATTTGTAGATGTGCAGTTCATGATCCTCATATCTTCAATCATATACTGCAAGAAAAATGCACCGCAAGTTCTATACGTTGAAGCAAATTATTCATAAAGTCACTTGCAAACTTCTGACTTACTGCTCAGCGGTGCACTTTTTCACATGTGACACCTTCTCAAAATATGAGACGTTTTGCACGTGCAGCTTAATTCTGACGCAGTCCTCTTGTCCTGCATCGTTCAACTTTAAATAGCCAAATCAAATATGACTCTAAAGCAGTTTCATCAGCAATCTGGCACAAAAAAAGAACACCCCAAAGTTTGCAGAACAGGCAAAGGCTCTAAATGACAATATGTGTTCAGTGTGTGTTATTTAGAGAAGCTGAAGTGTGAGCTCTGCAGAAGAGATGCTCAGCTTGTTGACTGTCAGAAGCCCTCCGAGGTTTCTCCTCTCTCTGCTGCAGTAATGGCCGTCCTGTGAGGATTCTGCTGGCTCCACTCAAACACCACTCATTAGTGTTGGCTGTCCTGGCAACAACGTCTGAGTCGACCTGCTGCAGCCTCACCGTGTTTGGATGTCTCTGACGCACTGTGAGAGGCTGGAGGTGAAAAACTCTAAAGATCTTCAGGCCTGAAGGGCCGGCACCATATACATATATATGTATATACATATGTATGTATATATACATATGTATATATATACATATGTATTGTGACAGCCCCCGGGGTGGCAAGGGGGTTTCACGACAACACGGACCAATAAACACAACCAGTCGGTAGATAAATGGTGCAAGTGAGGTTTTTACTGAAGATAGAGAGTGGATAGAGGTAGGATAGACACTCAACAATACACTGTCCGCTTTCCAGAGGGATGGTCGGGGTTCACTTCCACGGTTCGGTGCACAACGGGTATTCCTCATACGGTCCAGGGCGCGGGCAGGAGCAGGGTAGTCGTACAGGCAGGGGTCGGGAGCCGGGCGGGTAGTCAGACGTTCCAGGGTGATCAAGGGGTAAGCCAGTTGTCTCCAATGCGTTTGCTGTGTCTCCGTCTCTTTCCACTCCTACTCTCTCTCCTAGTTTCCTGTGTCCGGGGCCCTTTTATAGTCCCCTCCTCCTCCTCCGATAGGGTGTGGTCGCTCCCTCGGCTCTCCTCCTCAGGTGTTGCTTGTTTGGGCTGATGGTGGTTTGGCGCTCTTTTCCACTCCCTGACATGGGGCTCCGCCTCCATGTCCGGCAATATCGTCCCTCTACCACTTCTCCTCTGAGGTTGCCCCTCCGGCTGCCACATACCCCCCCCCTTAAATCCGACCTGGGGGGAGGACTGCTCCAGGAACCTAGGGCGTCCCGTCTAGACAGGGCGTCCGCGTTTCCATGAGCGGCCCCGGATCTGTGGACAACAGAGAAAGCATATGGTTGAAGGGATAAAAACCAGCGTGTGACCCGGGCGTTATTGTCTTTTGAACGGGACATCCATACCAGGGGGGCGTGGTCCGTGACCAGGGTAAAGTGTCGTCCCAGCAGATAATATTTCAACTCCCCCAGAGCCCATTTGATGGCCAAACACTCCTTCTCGACCGTGGCGTATCTCGTTTCTCTCGGTAATAATTTTCTGCTTACGTATGTGATCGGGTGCTCCTCTCCATCCCTCAGCTGGGACAGGACGGCACCCACCCCGGTCTCGGAGGCATCTGTCTGTACCACCAATGGTTGCGTAAAGTCCGGGGTCACCAGCACTGGTTCAGAACAGAGTACTTCCTTCAGCTTCTCGAAGGCGTCCTCGGTCTCTGCCGTCCATACGATCCGATCTGGCAGCCGGTTTTTTGTTAGGTCCGTCAGGGGTGCTGCAAGAGCAGAGAACTGGGGAACAAACCGTCGATAGTAGCTAGCTAGCCCAATGAATGCTCGTACCTGTTTCTTTGTGCGGGGGCGGGGCCATTCCCGGATCGCCTCGACTTTCCCTACCTGGGGCTTGACGCAGCCGCGGCCGATGGTGTACCCCAGGTAGTCAGCTTCCCGGAGGCCGAGGCGACATTTCTTGGGGTTGGCTGTCAGCCCCGCCCCTCGCAGAGCTTTCAGGACGGCTTCCAGTCTTTGGAGGTGAGCCCCCCATTCCTCCCCGTGCACGACGATGTCGTCCAGATAGGCTGCCGCGTATTCTCGATGGGGACGTAGTACCTGGTCCATCAGTCTCTGGTACGTGGGGGGGGCTCCGTGGAGACCGAACGGCAGCCTCTTATAGTGGTACAGTCCCATGGGCGTAGTGAAGGCCGTTTTTTCCCTGTCTTCGGGGGCTACTGCCACTTGCCAGTAGCCTTTAGTCAAGTCGAGGGTGGTGATGTATCTGGCCCTCCCGATGCGCTCTATCATCTCGTCCACCCGGGGCATCGGGTAGGCATCGAATTTTGAGATGGCGTTGAGCTGCCTAAAGTCATTGCAGAACCTGACCGAGCCATCGGGTTTCGGAACCAACACTATAGGGCTGCACCACTCGCTCGTCGAGGGTTCGATGATGTCGGCCTCCAGCATACTCTGTACCTCCCTCTCTATCGCCCCCCGGCGGGCTTCGGGGATGCGGTACGGCCTTAGCTTCACCTTCTTCCCGGGCTCGGTGATTATCCGGTGTTGCACCAGTGTGGTGTATCCGGGGTCCGGGGAGAACACGTCCCGGAACCGATCCACCATTTCCCGGACGTCCTGCTTCTGCCGGGGGGTCAACTCTTCTCCCACGGGTACCTCGACTGGCTCCGTTTTTCCTGGGAGGGTAGAGAGAGAGAAACAGAGCATGGCATCCCTACGCACCCATTTCTTGAGCAGGTTCACATGATAAACCTTCGTCGGGTGCCTCCGACCTGGTTGCCGGACTCGGTAGTTTACCGGCCCCAATTTCTCCATTACTTCATACGGCCCCCTCCATCGGGCTAGAAACTTACATTCCGCCGTGGGTACCAGGACCAACACCCGATCCCCTGGGTTAAACACTCGGGGTTGGGTTCCCCGGTTGTACACGCGGGCTTGGGCCGCCTGTGCCTCGGCCATGTGTTCTCGGACGATGGGCCAGAGGGATGCCATCCTCACCCTCATCTCCTCGACGTGGTCCACCATGGTGCGGTAGGGGGAGGGTTGGTGTTCCCAGGCTTCTTTGGCCAGGTCGAGTAGCCCCCGGGGTCGTCGACCGTACAGGAGCTCGAAGGGCGAGAATCCGGTAGATGCCTGGGGCACCTCTCTGATGGAGAACATCAGGAAGGGTAGCAGTTGGTCCCAATTCTTCCCGTCCTGGTCCATGGTTTTTTTCAACATTTTCTTCAGTGTCTGGTTGAATCGTTCTACTAGTCCGTCCGTTTGGGGGTGATACACCGACGTCCTCAGTTGGGTCACCTTCAGCATGCCACACAGATCCTTCATGATCCTAGACATGAACGGGGTTCCTTGGTCGGTGAGAATCTCCTCCGGTATTCCGACCCTGGAAAACAACATCACCAGCTCCCTTGCAATGCCCTTGGTGGCCATAGAGCGTAGGGGAATGGCTTCGGGATACCGGGTGGCGTAATCCACTATCACCAGGATGTACCTGTGTCCCCGGTTGGTCTTGGGTAGGGGCCCCACTAGGTCCATCCCGATCCTGCTGAAGGGGACGGTGATGATCGGCAGGGGCACCAGCGGGTTTCTGTGATGGGGTTGTGGGGCCACTTGTTGACATTCGGGGCAGCTCCGGCAGTAATCCTCCACGGCTTTTTTTATTCCGGGCCAGTGGAACCTGGCCCTCACCCTTTCCAGGGTTTTCTCCACTCCTAGATGGGCCCCTAAGATATGGGAGTGGGCTAACTGGAGGACAGAGGGTATGAAAGGACGTGGTACCAGTAACAACCTGAGGGGGGCCCCGTCCTTTATTACTACCTGGTAGAGGAGCCCGTTATAAATGGAGAAATGTGTGGGAGGGAGGTCTCTTACCCCGTCCAGTGGTCGTCCGTCTACGGCGGCCACCTGCCGAAGGGCGTGGGCTAGGTTGGGGTCCTCCAACTGGGCCGTCCCAAACCTCCCTGTGAGGGGCCCGGGTAAGATGGGCTCCTCCGGGTCCTGGGGGAACAGCCCGGCCAGCTCCTCTTCTTCGAGGGAGGGGGTATCTGCCTCCTCGGGGATGGGTGGCGCCTCTCCTTCGGGCTCACTGGGGCTGGAGG